>NC_135508.1:26801650-26811650 GCF_051989575.1 Stigmatopora nigra | reverse complement strand
TGATCTTACCAGTTGCATATGATCGGGAACTGAAGGGTATCTTTGGTTCCTTTGTTGCCTGTTTTGTTTTGTACTTTCAAGGCTGGACTTCTTAGCCAATATACAGGCTATGACCTCAGGCAGGAAGCGAGCAGAGTTTGGTTTGATTGTTTTTTTTTCTGCCCCCTGTTGTTCTGGAGGGGGCAGATGTGTCGTCCGCTAAGTTCACTTGAAAATAATAAATAAAAAGGTCATAAATAAATAAGTAGTCCAAGTGAGATCTGCAGACCGGAGTGGCTTTGTTCTGTCGGAAGTCCAGGATGAGTTCTTTGACTTTGGAGATGTTCAGCGCCAAGTTGTTGAGAGCGCCCCGCGATTGAGTCCAACGACTGAACAACAAACAAACAACTATCCATGTACATAAACACGATGAACTCTGGTGTTTTGGAAATGGGTTTAGCTGATGTCATAAGGAAGGGCAAACAATAAAGAATACAGTAATATCTTGAGATACGAGCTTAATACAATTTACTTGTATTACATATCACTTTTCCCATAGAAATTAACGAAATACAAATTAACCCAGACCCACCCTCAGAGAATACACCAAAAACCAGATATTGAAATGGAAAATCATATTTTTATTTGTTCTAATTTGCCACCTATTTACAAATTAACAAATGCCTATTTAGATGTTATGATTTTCATTACAAAAATGACATTATTCAGTATAGACAGACGGTAATGCGGAGTCCACGGATGAAAGACAGAGCAAGGCAGAGGGAGAAAGGAAGAGAGGGAGAAAGAGGGAGAGAGAAGGACAGAGAGTAATAGGAGAGGGAAATAAGGATAAAGAGAGATTAGAGGGAAAGAGAGAGACTTGACGGCATCGCACTCGTACTATAAAATAAACTGTTAGGTTCATCAATATTTATACTTCAATGTAATTATAAAACACTGCTGGCGGACATCTGATTCAATTATTGACATTTAATTAAATTGGCACCTCTGATGATCAACTTGCAAGGGAGAAACATTCCGACATCGTCTCCGCCGCAAATAATTCTACAGTGCGGTCATTTCTCCTGCCCCTTTAAGGTCATAAATCAAAACAATTACAAGGTTATTGATTAATCCAACTGCATAAGCAAAAACAACACCTTTAACAACCATAGCATATGAACAATTCAATAATAACAATTTAGGGGAACTTAAAACAAACTCCATTGGAATTTAAACAAACAAGCCTTCATTCAACAAAACAATTCCATAAAGAAGCGAAAAGAGCGTGACGATTTACGACAATATGCGAGTAATCACGAAGGTTGCTTGGATAGTGATCATGCTGCATAAGCGTCTTTTTAAGCGTCCTTCTAGTTCTCCATTCTTAGGGTAAAAGTCGAGTAAACAGTCCTTGGAACGACGAATCGATGACTTGTTACGATCCGGAGTTCTCTTCAGACAAATTGAACGAGTTTAAAAATGATTAAATGGACACATATAATAGTATTACAGAATTAAACCAACATAAACTTTAAATTTATTTTTTTAGTTTTTTTTTAAATTATCGAACCAGGCATGACTCACTCTGGAGGGTTTTTGCTGGTATCTTTTTAGGATGCTTCCTTTGATTTTAAGTAGTAGTGTAGATTCCAATGGCTTTTTCGCAGATTATCGACTTGGTCACGCTGCCGCCCGCTAACCGTTTATCTTTTAACCATACAACCAAACAAAGGCTTTCCATCTCGTTATGAATGTCACTGCGTAGCTTGGAAATGATTGCAAGCCCTTTGTTGCACTGGCTTTCTTTGGACCCATTGTTTTTTCTTAATTTTGTATTGATTAATGCAAAAAAATGCAACCTGTTCATAGATGCTCATAGATTTCTTTACGCGAGGGAGATGCGGCCAGAAAGACAGAGCGATGCTGTTCTCATAAGCAGAGTCTTGCATACTTGTCCACTTGGTGGCCGCATCGGGAACCCTCTTGCATACTCGTATATAAAATTGGTCTTGTATTTCAAGGCAAAAATGTACTCGGAATTTTCTTATCTCAAATTTCTCGTATGTTGGGATATCCAAGGTGTGACTTGCATTTGTTTAGCTAAATGGTAATGGGATTGATAACTTGGCTGCCCTGAACACTTTTGTCAGGTTTAAGACCATATACATTCAATAATATCGGAGCAGAGGAAACACACAGCCAGTCGTGATGAGAATTTAACTCACTTCATATGAAGGAGGGAGCCAGAAAAGTTAGCGCCGGGAGATGTCTATCTTCCTGCGTAACCACATCGAATCCCTGGCAACTCCCCACAGAAAAACTAGGTTTTATTAGCACAGGATGAAGTGACAGAGACAAACTTAAGGCGGGAAGGTGAACAAAGAAATGGGGGTGTTGTGATAGATAACACCCCCCCTAACTAAAAGGAGTCGTGACGGGAGTTACCACAAGGTCGTGCAAAATTCTATTCCAGTGACTACACTATATAAACCAAAAGACATAATAATAATAAGCATAAAATACATTCATACTTCACAACTTTGTGAAACACTGGCTTTCAATGCCATTTTCCCCCAAATATTCCACTTCAGCCAAAAAGTTGAAATAGTACTCTATAAATGAACAGGTGTGTTTTCTTGCCAAACAGCTATAGATAAAGACCAAAGATCACATTTCCTACATTCATCTCAATATATCATTTTTTTCATCAGAAATACAACACAAATGTCGGTGCCCAGGGTTCTCAGTTATCGCGAGGGCAGAAGCAGCGCATTGCTATCGCCCGGGCAATCATCCGTGATCCCAAAATCCTTCTTCTGGATGAAGCCACCTCAGCTCTGGACACGGAGAGTGAGAAGGTGAGTTGTAAAGTGAACAATTCAGTCTGCATTATTGAGTGGCCGTAGCATGGCTTTTTGATATTCTCTATTGGATTGGATTGGATTGGATAACTTTATTCATCCCGTATTCAGGAAATTTCTATGTTGCAGTAGGAAGAGGGTGAGGATGCAGAAATAGGAAAGGCATTTTACACAAATAGGTAGTTAATAGTAAGTCAATAAATAAATACATGAATAAATATATAAATAAGTAACCGTGTTGCTGAAATATATATTTTCATACACATACATATATATAGAAGCACATGTATACTATATGAGAATTCAGTAGGTCCTAACCCACAGCCTTTTTTGGGTTAAAAGCCTGACTGCTGATGGGAGGAAGGATCTGCGGAAGCGCTCCTTCCTGCAGTGAGGGTACCGCAGTCTACTGCTAAAAGTGCTTCGAAGGGACTCCACCGACTCGTGCAGGGGGTGGGAGGTGCTGTCCATGATGGACCTCATCCTGGTCAGCATCCTCCGCTCTCCTACTTCCTCCACAGAGTCCAAAGGACAGCCCAGAACAGAGCTGGCTCTCCTGATCAGCTTGTTCAGCCTGTTCCTGTCCCTCTCCGTGCTCCCACTTCCCCAACAGACCACTGCATGAAACACGGTAGATGCCACCACAGTGTCATAGAAGGTCCTCAACAGTGACCTGCACACTCCAAAGGACCGTAGGCTCCTCAACAGGTAGAGGCGGCTCTGGCCCTTTCTGTACAGGGCATCTATGTTTGTGGACCAGTCTAGTTTGCTGTTGAGGTGAGCACACAGGTACTTCAAATTCTCCACGATTTCAATGTCTTTACCCTGGAAGTTCACCCCTAAAAGAGCTGTTTATAGCATATTTATTCTTTCTCATGGCGGACAGTGGCCTTTTATACATTCAAACATGTTGTGGAAATACTAATGCTGTCATTGAAAGAGTGAGCTCTGCTTAATCAAGCCGTGATTGTAAAATTGCTAATATCCCTCCGCTTGAATGTTGATGATTTGTGAATTTTTACCTCCTTCAGACAGTGCAAGCGGCCCTGGACAAAGCTCGAGAAGGCAGGACCTGCATTGTTATAGCCCACCGGCTGTCCACCATTCAGAACTCAAACATAATCGCTGTTATGTCCCGAGGCTATGTAATTGAGAAGGGAACACACGACCATCTCATGGCCCTAAAGGGTGCTTACTACAAGCTGGTCACCACCGGAGCACCAATCAGCTAAGGTGTCATAGAGTTCAACCAATCCGAAATAAGTGAGATGAGCAGAGAGTTATTATCTGAGTTGTCAAGGTCAAGTAGACACTGATTGAACATAAAAACGTGGCCTGAATCTTTCCAGTTTTAGTTTTTTTTGTGAAAATTGTGATGCTCTTATGAATATGGATCAAATGTTATGTTTGTTTTGTTCGGTAAAACACAGACTTGGCAAAGGTGATATGTAAAACAATGACTACAGACAGACAATAATCCATTGTCTTTAGCAATGTTCGCATTCAGAGAAGAAAACTGTAAATTCCAGATGGATGAATTATGGTGAATAGGAAATTAAAGTTAGCAATGCAAGTCACTAGACTACTCATTCATTTTCTGAACTGTATTTTCACAAGGGATGCAGAGGGTACTGGAACCTATCCCAGCTAACTACGCACCAGGCAGGGGATACCCTGAATTGGTGGCCAGCCAATCACAGGGCACAAGGAGATGGACAACCATTCACGCTCACCCTCATACCTAGGGGCACTTTATATATATGTGTGTGTGGGTGGGTGGGGGAATAGGAGGTGTGTGTGTGTGTGGGGGGGGGGGGGGGGGGGGGTTGTATATAAATATGTATATATTTATATATATATTTTATCTCTGTAGACCAGATGTAATTTTTGCACTTTTGAGGCATGCATATGTTAAGAAATTGTTTAAATTTGACGTCCTAAACCAAGAGTGTCAGACTCGGGTTGGTTCGCGGGCCGCATTAACGTCAATTCGATTTGATGTGGGCTGGACCATTTTAGATATAATCTTTAGTTGTTTTTTTATATAAATGGATTAAATGAACTGGATTATAAAACCTGAATATTCAATATTTTATAGATCTAAAACCTGAGCTTTTTTTTCTTAGTAAAGGAAAATCTCTTAATCATTTTGTTCCATATTACAGTGGAAATCAGAAAATATTTGTATATATTTTTAGATTTTACGAAATGATTTTTGAACTAAAAACAGAAAAAAAATGATGAAAAATTACAATTATTGGTTTAAAACGGGGAAATCATGAAATATAATAGACATCTATAATCTTCATTTTCATTTGATCCTAAAACAGAAATTTGGCACTCATGATTTACTTTCCCAGGCCACACAAAATGATGCGGCGGGCCAGATTTGGCTAACACTTTGACACTCGTGTCCTAAACTGTACATACCTGCTTTGTAAACACAAATGATAGCGCCGTCACGTAGAACAGTGATTTTCAACCACTGTGCCGCGGCACACTAGTGTGCCGTGAGAGATCCTCAGGTGTGCCGTGAGAAATTATCCAATATCCTTTTTTTTAAATTAACATTTATTAATAGATTTCTGCAAATATGATGTCATTGTCCAATGTCCGTGCTGCAAAGGCTGGCAGCGTAATGTAATATTTGTCCGTGTGGCAACACGTAGTTGATTGACACGTTCCGCCAAGAAAATTAGTGATGCACCGTGGTGACAGTCATGGAGAAGTTTTTAAAAAGGACAACTGCAAACTCCGAACTGCGCCCTGGACAAGATTCTGACCCGGATAAAGGCCCTAGTATGAGTGGTGGAGAAAACAAAGCAAAGACGGTGAGCTCAAGGCAATATAGTAAAAGCTATCTTTCGTTTGGATTTACTTTCACCGGGGATGAGACGACACCTATTCCGTTATGCCTGGTGTGTGGCGAGAAGCTATCCAACAGCGCCATGGTGCCAAGCAAGCTTAAACGCCATCTCCAAACGAAACACCCGTCGCTTCAAAACAAGCCGATAGACTATTTTGTTCGCCTGCATGTAAACACAGAGAAACAGGCAACGTTTATGAGAAAAACCACAAAGGTAAATGAGAAAGCGCTCAAAGCTAGTTACCTAGTCGCCGAACTTGTTGCTAAATCAAAAAAGCCGCACACTGTGGCAGAGACATTAATACTACCTGCCTGTAAAGCCATTGTCAACGAGATGCTCGGCCCTGGTGCGGCTAAAGACATAGATAAAGTCCCGCTCTCTGATAACACAATTGCCAGGCGTATTGATGACATGTCTACAGACATCGAAAGCCATGTTTTGGAAAAGATACGCATCAGTAGGAAATTTGCGTTGCAAGTTGACGAGTCTACGGATATTAGTGGACATTCTCAGCTCTTGGCCAATGTGCGTTTTGTGGATGGTGATGCCATTAGAGAAAACTTCCTATTTTGCAAGACACTGCCAGAAAAAACAACTGGAGAGGAAATTTTTCGGGTCACATCGGAATATCTTGACCAGGGAGGACTTACGTGGGAAAACTGCACAAGTGTGTGCACTGATGGAGCTGCAGCCATGGTCGGGCGCACCAAAGGCTTCGTGAGTAGAGTGAAGGAAAGAAACCCAGATCTGATTATTACGCACTGTTTTTTGCACCGTGAGGCCCTCGTTGCGAAGACTTTACCAGTAGAACTGGTTCCTGTGTTGGACGATGTGGTGCGCATGGTGAACTTTGTGAAGACACGACCTCTGAAAAGCCGTATATTCGCATCTCTGTGTGAGGAAATGGGAGCGGAGCATAAAGCCTTATTGCTCCATACGGAGGTCCGATGGTTGTCGCGCGGTAAGGTGCTGACCCGTGTGTATGAGCTGCGAGAGGAACTTAAAATGTTTCTGACAAATGAGAGGTCTGATTACTCAAATCAGTTTGCAAGTGATGAGTGGTGCGCAAAGTTGGCATACCTGGCTGATATATTTCATCATCTTAATGAACTGAACACAAGGATGCAGGGCCGAAATGAAAACCTGCTTACAAGCACAGATAAAATAAATGGATTCCGTTTAAAGGTGCACCTCTGGCAACAACATGTGCAACGTGCCAACCTGGAGATGTTCCCACTCACAGACAAACAGCAAAGCAACACTGCTGCACTGTCTGAGGTAATAGGTAAACATTTGAAAAGTCTTGAGGAGAAGTTGTCATTTTATTTCTCTTCAGCCTCCACTGAATGCTTTGACTGGGTTAGGGACCCATACAGCTCGGCATCAGTTGTTCGAAAGGACATGACTTTACAAGAGCAGGAGGAACTAACTGAACTGAGACAGGATCGTGGTTTAAAACTAAGATTTGCTGATCTTCCTTTGGACAGTTTTTGGTTGACTGCTGCCAAGGAGTTCCCCATTCTGGCCAACAAAGCTGTTCTGACATTGCTCCCATTTTCCACAACATATCTGTGTGAGCTGAGCTTTTCAAGCCTAACTGCTATAAAAACTAAAAACAGAGAGAGACTGAGAGCTGTTGAAGAAGAGCTTCGTGTGTGTCTTTCTACTATTCCTGCCAGGATATCGGCTTTGTGTTCATCTAAACAGGCCCAGGTTTCACACTGACTGAGTATAAATAAATTGAGAAATTATATTGTAATTAAATATACTATACAGAGTGTCATTTTGTAAAATCTTTGGTTAGTGGTGTGCCACAAATTTTTCCAATGTAAAAAAATGTGCCGTGGCTCAAAAAAGGTTGAAAAACACTGACGTAGAAGACAGTAGTATTAGCTCTGTCCACCCTTATTTTTTTTTCGTGTTTTACTGCCCTGGTATCCTTTTTTTCATTACATTTTAATATTTCTTAATACATTCCATTTTACTTTAATTTGTACTTTATACTTTAATGTTTTTACAACTTTCTTTGTTCTGTTAGCCTGGCTTCTTTGTGCTGTTTTTTTTTTTTTGGAACCATTCAGCCATGCCTACACTGTGATACACACAGAACTAGCTGTTACAATACGCAGCAGAAGGAGCAACACCTCGGTGTCGCCGGAGATTCGGAGCTGGACAAAGGGGCCGGAGAAGGGGCAACGCTTCTGACCAACCATTCCATCCTGGGATATGATGGAAGTGCTGTCGGTGTTTACCAGCAACGGAGTCGAGGGGCTCAAGTCTGCTACTGTTGTCTTCAGCTTCAGGCTTCTGAGGAACGGAGTCGAGGGGCTCTACTCTGCTACTGTTGTCTTCAGCTCCAGACTACTGAGGAAGCTTGGAAGAGTGACTCTGCATATTCTCTACCTCAGTCACAGTCTGCCAAAGTTCCGGGCCTTGTGGAAGACTTCCTGTGTGAGGTTCCAGTTTTTGTCCAACTTTACAATGTCTTTTTGAGTCGGTATCCGTTTTAGCTACCGCAACCAAGATGGCGCCGTTCAAGCGGCAGCCGGCGGTAGCTCCGTCCACTTGCTCGTTTTGTGTTTTTGCTGCTTTTATGTCTTAATGATTTGATGCTTCCATTTACTTGGATTTGCTTTGTACTTTGTGCTTTTGCTTTGCTGTTCTGTCTAATCACCCTCTTGCTACTGCCACAATGAAATTTCCTGAATACGGGATGGATAAGATTATCCATATCCAAATGCAACATGTTCATCAAAGTGTTTTCTGGACTTAGACTTAACTTTCTGTCTGAACCCTAATAAAGAGTGAAGACCGATACATACATTTGGAGGATGCATATTGTTTTATTCAGCATTACAATTTTGAATAAGTTCAGGGACAAGTTGTGTATATTTATGCATTAATTGGGTAAGAGCAAATGGATGCTCTTTTTTTATCACAGTCAGCGACCGTCCACCAGCTTTTATCTGAAAGGCAATTGTGAAACAATTTCATTTTAAAATAGTATTTTTAACCTTATGAATGGATAAATACTAGCTGTTATCTAAGCGTGTCCGATTGCTTTTTATTGTCCAGATGAGACTTCTGCTATTAAAGTAGTTCATTATTGGAAAATAAGTTTATATACTGTATAACATATTGCTAAAATGGATAGTTATTGCATAACCGAAGGGGCATTAGTTTTAACAGAACATTGGCAAACAAGATGTACTACAAAGCATGTTTAGATAATATTATTTTCATCCTCACCAATCTTAAACATCTCCACACAGATAGGCTTGTCTGTGTGAATGTTGGGCTGACCCGGCATCCAGTCACTGTAATTCATCTCTGAGCCATCAAGCCATGAGGCCTGCTGGTTCTGCAGAATGAATGTACATTTTGTATGAATCCAGTATGAAATACGTAAACTAATACACTTTCTGAGAACACTGTACTATGATGAATGTTTGACCAAGGTCACAATAACAATGTTATTATGGTAGCATATCTGATAAAACTGTCCTTGGGGTGCTACTCAGGGCCAGTACGCCTCATTGATAAAGGCAGAAATAAGATACCTAAAATACCAACAAGTGATGCCAAATTACTTAGGTTCACTGTGTTAGTGGCTGTGTATTTAGTGTCTGATGGACGAAAGGAACTTGCCTTAACTGTAGCTCCCAACCATGTCAACTGTGTGCTCTGCTCACCACTATTGGTAACCATAGAAACTAGGCGGGAATGAAGGTGCCTGCTAGTTATAGATGCCAGCTCAGATTGTGGGTTAAAAGACTTGCATAAAGCCTGAAGAAAAAAATGTCAAAAGCATCAGTTCATTTGTATACTATTAACTAAAGTAGAATGGCTATATAAAATTGTTGGTCACCTGAGCTTCTTTAAAAGCCAATCTCATCAGATTTAACTCATAGCACTTTCCATAAATGACCTCCCCTTTACATCTCTGTGATACCTGTCTCTTTTCTTTTTCAACCACCATTTCTGTTCCCTTTCTATCTGGGATAGAAATCACTGGTACTGGTCCCTTTCTGAAACCAACAATTGACCTAGATGGTTCAGTTTCCTGTCTGAAACCATCTAGAAATGGCAGTAGGTCTTCTTGGCCCTGTATAAAACCACCTAGGGTTGGCAAGAAGGGGTTGGTTCCTTGTCTCAAATCATCTGGAATCTTTAAGAAGGGTTCTGTTCCCAGTCCGAAACCATCTGGACTCTTGAAGAAAGGTTCTTTTCCATGTCTGAAACCATCTGTGATTGGGAGGAAGGAATCTGTTCCCTGTTTGACACTATCTA
>NC_135508.1:26709150-26794150 GCF_051989575.1 Stigmatopora nigra | reverse complement strand
TCTATATATCTATATATCTATATATCTATATATCTATATATCTATATATCTATATATCTATATATCTATATATCTATATATCTATATATCTATATATCTATATATCTATATATCTATATATCTATATATCTATATATCTATATATCTATATATCTATATATCTATATATCTATATATCTATATATCTATATATCTATATATCTATATATCTATATATCTATATATCTATATATCTATATATCTATATATCTATATATCTATATATCTATATATCTATATATCTATATATCTATATATCTATATATCTATATATCTATATATCTATATATCTATATATCTATATATCTATATATCTATATATCTATATATCTATATATCTATATATCTATATATCTGTCTCTGTCTCTGTCTCTGTCTCTGTCTCTGTCTCTGTCTCTGTCTCTGTCTCTGTCTCTGTCTCTGTCTCTGTCTCTGTCTCTGTCTCTGTCTCTGTCTCTGTCTCTGTCTCTGTCTCTGTCTCTGTCTCTGTCTCTGTCTCTGTCTCTGTCTCTGTCTCTGTCTCTGTCTCTGTCTCTGTCTCTGTCTCTGTCTCTGTCTCTGTCTCTGTCTCTGTCTCTGTCTCTGTCTCTGTCTCTGTCTCTGTCTCTGTCTCTGTCTCTGTCTCTGTCTCTGTCTCTGTCTCTGTCTCTGTCTCTGTCTCTGTCTCTGTCTCTGTCTCTGTCTCTGTCTCTGTCTCTGTCTCTGTCTCTGTCTCTGTCTCTGTCTCTGTCTCTGTCTCTGTCTCTGTCTCTGTCTCTGTCTCTGTCTCTGTCTCTGTCTCTGTCTCTGTCTCTGTCTCTGTCTCTGTCTCTGTCTCTGTCTCTGTCTCTGTCTCTGTCTCTGTCTCTGTCTCTGTCTCTGTCTCTGTCTCTGTCTCTGTCTCTGTCTCTGTCTCTGTCTCTGTCTCTGTCTCTGTCTCTGTCTCTGTCTCTGTCTCTGTCTCTGTCTCTGTCTCTGTCTCTGTCTCTGTCTCTGTCTCTGTCTCTGTCTCTGTCTCTGTCTCTGTCTCTGTCTCTGTCTCTGTCTCTGTCTCTGTATCTGTATCTGTATCTGTATCTGTATCTGTATCTGTATCTGTATCTGTATCTGTATCTGTATCTGTATCTGTATCTGTATCTGTATCTGTATCTGTATCTGTATCTGTATCTGTATCTGTATCTGTATCTGTATCTGTATCTGTATCTGTATCTGTATCTGTATCTGTATCTGTATCTGTATCTGTATCTGTATCTGTATCTGTATCTGTATCTGTATCTGTATCTGTATCTGTATCTGTATCTGTATCTGTATCTGTATCTGTATCTGTATCTGTATCTGTATCTGTATCTGTATATCTGTATCTGTATCTGTATCTGTATCTGTATCTGTATCTGTATCTGTATCTGTATCTGTATCTGTATCTATATCTATATCTATATCTATATCTATATCTATATCTATATCTATATCTATATCTATATCTATATCTATATCTATATCTATATCTATATCTATATCTATATCTATATCTATATCTATATCTATATCTATATCTATATCTATATCTATATCTATATCTATATCTATATCTATATCTATATCTATATCTATATCTATATCTATATCTATATCTATATCTATATCTATATCTATATCTATATCTATATCTATATCTATATCTATATCTATATCTATATCTATATCTATATCTATATCTATATCTATATCTATATATATATATATTTTTTTTTTTATATATATTTTTATATAGATGGATAGAAGACGTGTATATATGTATGTGTGTGTATGTGGGGGGGGGGGGGGGGGGGGGGGGAATGAATGATATACTATATCATCACACCCGTAACTGATGATTTGCAAGGGAGACAATTTGCCCACACGTCTGATCAATGTGTTTTTTGCGTCACGTCTTTACAAATGTCGGACGATAGACGTCCTTTTGTGCCACATTTGACGAAAAGGTGAGTGTGTAGACAGTCAAGTGCGCATCGAAAATGTGAATGTTTTTTTTTTACATTTTCAAAATAAAGGTACATTTGTAACACCTGCGAATTATTTATCAAGATGTTTTGATGTTTTTAAAGGGTTCATAATGTATAATTTCCATGTAAATATGGTGTTTAACCACCTAAAAACTACCGAAACTACAAAAGAAGTGAAGGAAAAACTAATTTCTTATACCTTTACTAAAAGTTGACTGGTCACGTATTTTTCTTATCTGGGAATACAGACGCTAGCTAGTACTTATATAATCATCAAGGAAAAGTTTTACCTCGTCCCTGAAAGCGTGTTTATTTTTGTTTGAACCTCTTTATTTTCAATTCTGGTCAAACTCTTGGTTGTTTTATGTCTGTCCAGGACATTAGGGCGCAGGAAGTAGTCGGTTACGCAATGCTCTTGCTTTGTGACGCCCCTGACTGATTTTTGGTAGCTTTGTAATTAGCTAACTGGTAGGACACAAGATAGGCGAAAGCTCGTCTCTTTTGGCGACAAGCCTTTCAAGTGCCTTAACGAGTGACAACTAAACATATTCACATATTCTAACTGGTCCAAATGGCATCACTACTGACAGCGTTCCGAAAAACAGCTCACGCTGGGTTACGTGAATGTGTGCGGAGGGCGACAGTAAGTTGTATTGCTTCCAGGCACAGGAATTTCGTCACGGAATCGCATCCATTGAGGTAGGTCATTGGACTCGCCTCAAGCGCAAACGTGCCAATTCTGTGCGACGAGTTAGCCCGGACCGAAAACGTTTCCCATGGGATTGTGCTTTTTTAATATTCTTAAAAAACGAGGCAGATCTACTATCCCTAGAGCTGAGCGATGTCCCAACCAAAATGATATTAAAATACGGAGAGAAATTTATATTTGTACATATTTTAAAACATGAGAAATTCCATTCAGCTATGTAGTAAATAACAAAATTAGCACCACTTGACTGACTGCCAGTGTATAATATAATAATAATATAACTTGTTTTTGATGGCATACAAAGAGCACCGGCCTGTGATGTTATTTTTCCCTCTCTGAATGTTACTGAGGCATTACGTGAATATCCATTGCTATGTGATGCTACTTCTTGTAAATGGCCTACCTGTCAATGTATTGTTTTTTGTCCCGTATTAAATTTGTGTCTTGATTATTTAAACTTTTGTACGCCGTATAATACCCTTTGTAGGGCTTTTTTCAGTTTTTAAAAGTCCTTTTTTTTGGTAAAAACTGCTCTTGTTTTAGCCAGTTCAACTCTAATCCGAATCGTCTCCTTCACTGGTAGCAGACGAAAAAGCCATCTGCTAATATTGTCATGCTTCAAGCATTCTATTCGCACACACATTTCACCTCCACACATCGTGTAACCAATCAATGTACCGAAACGGTCAAGCTGTCAGCGTCATACAGCGACATTGGATTGGATAACTTTATTTATCCCGTAATCGGGAAATTTCTTTGTTGCTATAGGAAGAGGGTGAGGATGCAGGAATAGGAAAGGCATTATACACAAATAGGTACTTAATAGTAAGTTAATAAATAAATACATGAATAAATATATAAATAGTATCTTGCACAGTGTCTTGATTTTATTGCATACAAAAGGCGCACCGACCAATTGGACCATAGTTTTTCCACTTTGGGGAAAGTTTTAGAATCTTAAGTGCGCAGTAAATATGTGCAATCATTAATGAGGTGACCAACTGTCCGAGTTTGACAGCTATGAAATGGGTACATTATATTATTCACTTTGTTTTAAGAGTAAGCTACCAATTGAAAAAATAAATAAATAAACTGCGATTTGTATTTTGCTGCACACAAAGGCCATGTCCACACTTAGCAGAGTATTTTGCAAAAATAACTTTTAAAAGGGTTTGCCCTATTATTGATGTGTAAATGCACATTTTTGGACAAAAAAAACGAAGATTAATAAAAAAAAACTCCAACCAAGAGCGGATGGGCATATTCTTAGTTTTATGAATTGTCCCATGCACATTAATCACCGGACATTTCCGATATTTCTATACATTAAGTCGCAATGTCATTTCTTGCGATAAAATTAGGGATGTCCCTTATTAAAAATCGGATTGGAATTCATCTTTTCAAATTGGATAGGTCTCCACTAAATGAAATATGATATAAATGTAAATGAAGGTGAAATAGAATCACATGCTATGGCAGTTAATGAGATAAGATAACCAGTAACGAAATGATCCATAAGTATACAGTGGTATCTCGAGATACAACCTCAATTTGTTCCGGGACTGAGCTCGTATGTTGATTTACTTGTAACTTAAATGAATGTTTCCCTTAGAAATGTGCTAAAAATAAATTATTTTGTTCCAACCCTCTTAAAATCACCAAAAACAGGATATACATTTTTATTTGTTCTAATTCTCCATATATTAACAAAGTAACAAATAACTATTAGTACTAAAATTTGATGGATTTCACGAAGTGGAGAGAGTGACAGAGGGAAGGGGGGGCTTTTTGCATGGCAATGTGCTCGTAACATAGCATAAACAAATTTAAATGAACTTGGATTACGATGGAGAAACACAAAAAAAGTTAATCTAACCTTACACTAAACTTAATTCTAATTTTGTTATAATTGTTTGTTTTACCTTCTCCGCATATAATGCACATGAATGTCCTCACAATAGGAAAATGCCTGACCAATATCAAATTGCTCATATGTCGAGGTACCACTGCACTTAAAAAAATGTATCACTAAACAGCATATTTTAAAATATTTCTTTATTTATATTTGCACTTGAAACAAACCTTGCAGGAAAAAAGTAAATGTCCAAGAAATCACAACTAGAATAGCTAAATTTAACGCATTGCGTGACCAGGTTTATTCACTGCATAAGTTTATACAGTTCTTTTTTACACATTCATTCGTCCGACTCTCCGCTTAAACCTCTCAAGCTAGCCCTTGCTGGCAGCCGAACGTGGTCGTGGGTTATTCTGGCTTGAGGCACCGGGCAGAGGATCACCTTCGTCGTCGTCGCCGTCGTCTTCTTCCTCGTCTAGAACGTTGTCGTCGTCGTCACCACCCTCATGCACCATAGCATCAAACAAAGATTTAGCCTTGCTTCGGATTAAGTTTACGTCCAGGCTGATTTGCTTCGCCCTACAATCACGGATCCAAATAACCAGTGCATGGAGAGCGTTTGGGAGGCATCACGAAGGGCTTCACAAAACTTTTACGCTTGACTTGGCGAAAAGCGTCCTGTATAGCACGAGATAAGCGTGGACTCAGAATGGGCATCGGGAGAAGCTTGGGCTTCCGTAGTGAATGGGCCAATGGGGAGTCGAGTATATTCAGTGAGCATTCAGCTGGCCAATCAGCCTGCGTTTATGCCCGTGATGCTTCCGTGATGCTTCCGTGATGCCCCGTGATGCTTCGCGCATACGTGCATTCTTTGTGTTTTAAAATTTTGTAAAATTATGCATTTACTAATTCGAATTGAATATTTTGTTTCCACACCTTGTAAAATAATGTAATTTATAATTTTAATTTAATTTCTTTAATTTTTTTTTCCTGAAAAAATCCGCGAAGCTCTGCGTCCGTGCAACTGAGGCGCGAAGTAGCGGGGGAACACTGTATATGCAGGATATAGTGTTTAAACCATTTGTTTGCAACATTAATTTGGTGCTACATAAATGGCAAAAAAAGGATGTGATTTTTCTTTCTACTCAATTGAAATTACCTTTTTATAAGATTATAATGTTCCGATAGCTCTAATCAGGTTGTGGGCAAACCAGTCCTTCAGGGCTGCTGTGGGTGCAGGATTTTGTTCCAACCGATACAGGAGACACTTAAACCAATGGGATTTCTGTAGAAAACAAGAAGCACCTGACTGCAATCCATGGATTGCAAAATGTGTTCTCTTGATTGGTTGGAATGAAAACCTGCACCCCCTGTGGCACTTGTAGGGCTCCAGATAGGTCAGGTGTGGCCAAACCGGTCCTCGAGGGCCGCTGTGTGTGCAGGTTTTTGTTCCCACCAATACAGCTCAGACACTTTGACCAACAAGAATTCTGCAAAAAAGCACGAAGCACCTGACTGAAATCCACTGATTGCACTCATTAACTCACACTTCAAATGGACTTTATGTAGCGGGGGCGGATATATAACCACAACCTACTCCCGTTACCAACACATTGGATTCAGACTCGGCAGAAAAAGGTAGGATACCAGACAACATCAGAGACTGGTTTGCGCTGGTGTCCCGTAATATACGGACCGAGCAAGCTTGTTGTTAATCTGAAGGGATAGAGACACACCCACTATACACATAGGGCGTGTACCCATTATCGACTGTGTCTATCGAGTCACCTGACGGTTTAACATCAGAGACTGTAGACTGGAGATGCAGTGTCTGAACCATTCCTGTCTCTTTCACATTCAAATCATTTACCTAGTCCTTTTTCTGACTTTTTCCAGGAAAAGCAATCCACTCTAAGATGCCCAACTCTATGGCAAAAATTACACATATGCGTGTTGCGCTCTGTGACAGGAGTTTCGACGCCATGAGGGCCTTACTGTATTACTGTGAATTGCAGCCGTACTAGCCGGATTTGAGTGAGTAGCGCTCCGATTATCAGATCGAGTAGTCCCAAACGAGCTTTTGTGAGTCAGCAAATAGTTATCAGCGAGAACGGTGGCTTTTGACATTGTTTTAAACCTGTGCTCATTTAAGTGGGCTACTATGCATTCTGGTAGACAATGTTTCTGTCAGGTTTAAGACCATATACATTCAATAATATCGGAGCAGAGGAAACACACAGCCAGTCGTGATGAGAATTTTAAACCACTTCATATGAAGGAGGACGCCAGTGTAGCCAGAGCAGAAAGATAGTCTATCTTCCTGAATGACCGTTTGGAATTCCTGGCGACTCCCTACAAACAACCTGGTTTTATTAGAGACAAGTCATAAAAATGGGAGGCGTTAATACAAATGAAGGAGGTGGAAAGCAAAAGGTGTAGTGCACATTTTAACCAATAGGTGTAAGTTAAATTCTATTCTAGTAACTTAATACATCATAGTGAAAAGGGTGCAAGACTAAATATAAGAATACAAATATATTTCACAGTTTCAATTCCTTGATAAGAAGTAAATTAACCACTGCCTGTCCAGGCTTTAATATGTGATATCTGAACTTTTGGCGGTATGCCTCAGGCACCAGTTCATAAATGGAGCACTGCTACTTTTACCTTATCAAATGCTAGGCTGTCTTCTACCGACATTGCACTCAATGTTTCGAGACCTTTACCAGAGAGTTTACTTTGCAAACGCACTAGACCACGCCTCGACGTCTGTTTCACGGACCTGCGGTACAAGAGGGAGGCTTTTACTGACATTAAACCTCCTACTCTACCCTACTGGAACTCCTTGCTAGTTCAAACTCCAGCCTTTTAAGTTCAATCTCGTTCTCCACATTCTTGAGGGCTAGTTGATGGCCATACTCCCTATCCTTAACCTCCCATTGCAAACGCAACATCTCCAGAGCAATAAGGGGATCTTCCCCGACAGGTAGAGTACAATTTCCCTCTGGTTTACCCTTAAAGCCAGCCATGGGATTAGGAACCCTGATTCTGACGCCGACTAGTGGTGACGGACCGCCATACCTAGATAGACCCCTTACATTAGAGGTGACACCATCCCTGCCTACCTCACCGTTCTCCTCCCTGCCTGATTCCACAGAATCAACCAAAGACTGAGAGGAAACATCTGGAGATGCTCCCCCTATGGTTCCTAAGCACGGCTCTGCTATTAAAATCTGGATAACCCCCTGCTTCAAATCAGCTAGCTTGGTAGTCATGGGCAGAGTGAACCCTAGATGAGCGGCTAGATCAGACATGGACAAACTTCGAGGCATTTTATTCTAGTCTGCCGACGTTGTCAAAAATGTTTTTTTCTCCCAAGATGGCGCTGTCACGCGGAAGCCAGTAGCAGTAGTTCTGTCCACTTATTTGTTTTTTGTGTTTTACAGCGCTTCTCTTTTTTTAAATCACATTTTAATATTTCTTAATACACTCCTTTTGACTTTACTTTATACTTTGTACGTTTTACTTAAATGTTAATACTTTAGTCCTTTTTTTGTTTGTTTCATATGTACTTTCAACTGATGCAGTTTTTTATATGTATCGTATCTTATGCTGAAATGGCCCATCTGTCAAATTTTTAAAGTCAAGGTGGACCCCGGGCCGAAAGTTTGTGGATCTTGATTGGGAAGTAGTCACAGCTGTGTTGGCCTGGACAGGGTTTTGCCACAGGGATGGAGCCACAACTCCATGTACCTGCATTAGAAAAAGAAACCACACACAGATTAATTTTTCCAACTTAGTGTAATAAACATCCTATAACGTGTTCACGAGTCGTGCCCACTTCGACAACTTTTGTCTTGTGCATTTTAGAAACACTAAAAGTCGTCAAAAGCAATCGTCCTTTGTGGGGTTTTTTTTGCGAATGGATTGTGTCTGCTTGCACTGTTGTTCGGGCTTTTGCCAAAGCCGCCATCATTTCTGCGGAGACACATGGGAATGTGAGTGACACTGACAACGAAGAGGGGGAACCCCGCGTTTTTGATGAATCATTTGGACAATTGTTCAATTTGGACACAGAAAATTAGGACTTTGATGGATTTGTGGGTGATGATTGATTAAAAAAAAACATAAGTATATTGTAAAATGGCTAAATAAAGTACAACTGAAGCCAGTTTTGCTTCCGTTGCCTTTTTAAAAATGTGTTTTTAGCTTGTGTCCATATGTTTAAGTTGGTGTATGTTTAAGCTGGTTTATGTTTTGCCATGCCTGGCTGTGTATTGGTGCGGTGCGTCTTGTGTGTGTCAAATACAGAAATACCACTTGTTACTGAGACTGCACCTTTAAATGGGTGTGCCATATAGCCGTGAAAATACGGTACAATTATCAAAAAGTACATTTATTAAATATTACAGCTTGATATGAATAAAAATCAGGTAAATGGGAGTTTTAGTCCAAGTTTGTCTTTGTCTTCTTGTGACCATAGGTCTATTGTCCGCGATATTCTAGGAATCACTGTACTCGCCTGACTAAACGTGTTATAAACGAATCTGTCAAAACATAGGCTGATTGGCCGGGAAATGAAACTTCCATTTCACTCTAACGCATCATGCAGCTGTTATCTTCGCCTGCCAAAGTTCTCTATTTTCGGACAAGGGCGATAGCATCCACCATAACGTCGCTCAGAGCACTCATTCCTAAAAAAAAATCAGCCTTCACTGATACTCTCTGCCATCAAATTCGCCGTGTAAGTTTTATTTTCAAGTAAGCACCATGACGTAAGGTCGCTCAGGGCTCGCATTTATGATAAAAAAAATTCACCCTTGCAGAACCCGGCTGCTCAGAAAGCTCTATTTATGGATAAAAATAATGTCCGCTGCCCGCCGCCCATCATTTTTTTTCTTCAGTTTTTTATTCACATTGGAAAAAAAACACCAACATTAAATAAACATTACATTTGTTGTTAACATTTACCTTGGTTATACTTTATACAAGTTGTTAAAAATTTATATTTGACCTAAATTGGATGCAAAACATTGTCAAATTTTTGGGAACACCGTGTTTGTTAGTTCATGGAGTAGATGTAGTATCTGTTAGAATTAGCACAAAGTGTATCATTATCACACCTTATTATAGTTTTGTGAGGTGTTTGGGGTAAAGACGGCTGCGATGTATTGTAAGGTTGAGAAAAAGGGCCGCTCACAATTTCACTGCCAGGTTGTCTCTGTTCTGCATGGAAGGTTGTTCGAACCTTCATTTAAGCTTGCGTCACAAGCCTAATCATGTGCACTCAAGGCTGGAGCCATCCATCTTGGGTTAGGTTGGAGGCACGAGGGTTATATAAGAATATTACTATTTTTGCCTTTTGAAGGGTTTACTTGCTTAAAGCTGAAATTATTTCATTCAACGGTCAATTTGTGCAGGAGAGGCTGATTTAGAATAATGTTAGAAATATTTCTGGTAAAGTTTTGACTAATTTCATTTCCTATACAGATCAGACAAGGTGATGGTCCACTTTATCAATAGAGACGGTGAGAAGATTACAGTTGGGGGCGCTCCTGGGGACTCACTGCTTGATGTCGTCATTAATGAAGACCTCGACTTTGATGGCTTTGGTTTGTAAATGGAAAAGTGGATTGATACATCATTATATTAAGTAATTACCCACGTAAATAATCAAATAATTTGTTTTTACACAGGAGCATGTGAGGGCACGCTAGCATGCTCCACCTGCCATTTGATCTTTGCCGACGATGTGTACGAAAAACTCGGCCCTGTCACAGATGAGGAAATGGATATGTTGGACCTGGCATATGGGCTGACTGACACGTAAGGATACACCTGGTGTTGTAAAACGGAACCTCTCTTTTTGTAGTTTGTTTCTAGTTCTAGGGACGTCCCCGATCTGATCACATCGGAAATCGGACCCATAAATTTCAGATGAATGCATGGCCAGGGGGCCAAAGGATCAGGCTGGCAGCCTAGCCGTTAGCATCCTCTCTTAAAGGCATTGCAAAGGAGGTTTCCATGCCATACCACACATACAATTAACCTGCATGCACCCGTAACACCCGTACCGTATTTTCACACCTATAGGGCATACTTAAAAGTATTTTTTTTCTCTAATATGGCCGATGCACCCAATTGGCCAGTGCGCCTTGTTTCTGCACTAAAATCAAAATTTTATATGACCCTGACCGCCCGAGTGGCTTTATTTCTTATTATATATATTCAACTTATTGCGATCTACCCAGCGGACGTTCACCCTAAAAATTGCCTCCCCGCATATTCCAAGCGTTATGGGAAATCCATTCAAAACATCCCAGGCGACTACCAAGGCATTTGACCTTCAAAACGCTCTCAATACTCAAAAACAGTACTTTAGACCTATAGAGAGGAAATGCCTGACGTGAATGACAATAGAATGCAGATGTGAACGCTTGGAAAATGGACTGAAGCCATGGATCGAACACAATTAAACCGCAAGGAGGAACAGCTTTGCGAACAGCTTGGGAGTGATGAATGTCGGATGGCCGCCAACATAGGGGTTCAATACAAAGACAGGCAAGCATAGTCGCATGATTTATGTGACGATATGAAATGGATTGTCGATGCCTGGGCTAAAGCTGGAATCACCATTACTAAAGCCCACGACGACCACGCTGACCCTGACAATGTTATGGAACCCAGCATTGTTGGCCACCTCTTTATATCGGATACAGAAGATGAGGACTTGGACAGATTTGTAGATGTTTGAATACTTTGATTTATATTTTTGCAAATATACATTACGCCAATAAAACAGAATCAAACTCAGTATTGGTCCTGGTGCCCTTTTTAAAAGATAGGGTATCACTCTATGTGCTAGGCTGTGTGTCATGCTAGCACAAGCCTTCGGAGCGCATCCTTTAAAACGAAGTACCCTAATTTGTATAGAAACTGAAAATACACTTGCAACTCAGACTGTGCCCTTTAGAGCGGTGCGTTTTATAAAAATGTGAAGATTCGGTATTTAAATTCTCGTTGATTGTTTTTCCTTGTAGAAAAATGTTAGGCTCATTGTTATTTGTCGCTCTTTTTGGGAAGTAAATACAGATAGTCTTGGATATATTCAATTGTAGTTGAGATTTTTCAAGCCGTCATTACATCTGTGAGTTCCTGTGCAGCATGTTTTGTCTTTCGCGTGTACATATAGAACGGCATCATCGGCATACATTTGGCAGGTGACAATTGAAGGACAACAGCTTGGCAGATCATTTATGTAAAGACTGAAGAGCAACGGGCCTAGCACTGGCCCCTGTGGTATCCCAAGACCGTTATTCCATGAAGTAAATGTTGTATTCTGACGCACTGTGATCGTACAGATCTGTATAATTCAATCCAATTTAGAGTGCTTGGTGAGAAATTAAAACTAGACAGTTTACCCGGCAGTATCTGGTGGTTGGTGGCGTGAAAGCCCTTTTTCAGATCAATAAAAACTACACCAATGACGCCGCCTTTATCTAGTTTTGATTTTATGTTTTCTAGAAAGAAGTAAACCGCCATTCTGGTAGAATGAGGTTTTCTAATGCCGAATTTCAGCCTGTTCAGGGTGTATGTGCTGCTGTTAATGTGATCCACAACTTGCCCTGCTACTATCTTTTACAAGACTTTTGAGATGACTGGATGGGTGCTTATAGGTCTGTAGTTATTGGTTATTGGTTATTGCGGGGTTCCCTAATTTGAGGTCTGGTGTGATAACTGAGCACTTCCAGGGTTCAGGGAGGAGATTATCGTTAATGGATTTGTTTATGATCGTGGTTAATAAGCAATGAGAGATTATTTGTGGTATTTCAGGAATGTGAGATCCATAATAAACGCATATTTTGCTTTGGAGCTTTTGAGACCATATACCGCTTTCTCAACTTGTGACTGCTAAACTGTGTTAAGATTAAGAATGGGTTCATTGGAGTTGAGTGGTTGTGGTGGATTATATTCTATTTGAGGCACGTTAGGTGTAAATTCTTTAATGGAGTCTATAAAATAATCATTTAAAGTTGTAGCTATGTCTCTCTTGTTTTCTCCTCCAATTGTAGTTCCTTTATTTATTTCCTGCCTATTTTTAAATATTTTTGTTTGGTCACCGGTCAAATGGTGACAGAGTTTACTGTTGAAACCAGCTCTCAAAATTATATTAATGAGAGAGTTTAATATGCAAGTACTGTTGAAACCAGCTCTCAAAATTATATTCCTGAGAGAGTTTAATATGCAAGTACTGTTGAAACCAGCTCTCAAAATTATATTCAAGAGAGTGTTCAATATCTAAATATCTACTGTTTTCAACAGTATTTAGACATTAAACTCTCTTAGATATTAAACTCTCTCATGAATATAATTTTGAGAGCTGGTTTCAACAGTAAACTTTCTGTCACCATTTGACTAAACGTCCGAGCACCGTTATGGTACAGATAATCGTCCCAATTGAGTTGATGTACAGTAGGTGTTTTTTGGCTTGGCATTGCTGCCTGTCGCACCTTCGGTGCCCATGGGTCAGGTGATGGGTCATCAGCCAGGAACCATCGTTCATTGATGTTTCGCTCCTTTAATCCTGGAACATCTGGTGGTGCAGCAGTGACGGAGATGTCTCCCCTGCAGCTGATAGCTGTTGTCTCTTGTAGCCATTGTTGGGGTAAGCTGTTGTTTCCCCAGCTCCTGTCCTTCCTACTTGGCAAAAGCCAAAAGCTGCCTTTTTCTGCCTCCTCTGCCAGCTCTTTTATGGCCTTCATCCAGTCACCCCCACATTCCTCAGGAGGCGTGCAGCCTCGACTGGGTAGATGGCGCTCTTGCAGCCAATTTCCTGGCAGTCAGTTGCCAGCTCCAAGTATTTGATCTTCTTGTGCTCGGCGGCTTCCACAATCCCTTCCTCTGATGGTATTCTATGAGGTGCACTGCTCTTGCCTTGGGGGAACATACCACAACCGTCTGAGCGGAGTGGTGTGGGGATGATAATAAAGCCTATGTCCGATTATTCTTATCTCCTCCACTCTAAAACAGATACAAACACTCGCCGAGCGGTAAGCGGCATTTATCAGACAAAATGATGACTGAAAATGATCTGACTGGCCAGACCAGACGCAAGTAGCCTTGATTTTGGAATGAAACAAAATTCCCCTTTGATTTTTTATTTTTTTATTTCTTGTTTAAAAGTGATAACTATTGCAGTATAATGAATCATCGTAAGAATTTAGATATTTCGACATTAGAAGCAATATGGCTGCTACAACCTCTTAAACTTCTGGTAAGAAAATTGTAATTTCTGTAATTAGAAAGCATCAGGTTCTCATCAAAGTAGATATTTCTTTTTTCAAATTGAATAAATTGATATTTTGCATTTACAAAGACAGTCATATTATTTTCCTCATATTCATCCTAATAATGTGCTTTTGATCCATACAGGATCTCAGAAATATCACTTGTCATTTTTCTTAAGATTCTTTCTTCAAGGTAACATTTGTATCCCTTATTAAAACCAAAATATGGAGGTTAAAATTGGGAAAAAAATGTATAATTCAACAATTTCAAGTCAATTTTAAGGGTGCAGCTTACAGGCACAGGTGGCTTAGATGTGAGTAAATCCGGTAATTTGTGTGAAGAGCACACAATGATAAATTGCATTTGAAAATTCCTGCCCCAGTTTTTCTTAACCATGCTATACATTTGCTGCATATTGCAACATACTTAGGGTACAGCAGTATATCACTTTCGAAAATGGGAGTTTAAAAACTAGTCGCACTTTCGGCATGTTCAAAGAAATGCGATCATGCAAAGTTGACAGTATGGTTATGTAAATGCTTGCCTGTGTTTTGTCTCTTTTCCTTCTAGATCGCGTCTGGGTTGCCAGATTTGTCTGAGTAGGTCCCTGGAAGGTATGGTTGCACGCATCCCAGAGAGCGTAGCAGACATCCGACAGAGCCAAGATAGCTCTGCTTAGTGACTTTTTTGGTGATGGTACGTAGATTGCAAGTAAAATAAACCAGCTGGTCAAGCCGTTCTCTTAACTTAACCAGCCTTCAGTAGACATACCAAGCCATTTTGGTTTAACAGAATATGACTGAGATGCTGCCATTGTAGTTCTTTTATGTATAATGTACATAGAACACATTTGTGCATAGAGAAAGCTGAAAATTAAAACAAAAAAGTAACTCCAATAGCATGTTGAAGGTGATTGGTTTATTTGTACATGATGTTGACTATTCATTTATTTTCCATACCGCGTATCCTCAAAGATTGAAGAAGGTGCTGGACAACAATGGGCAAAAGGTGGGGGACACCCTGAAATTGGCCAGCCCACCAATTGCACACAAACTCATACCTAAGGGCATTTTAGGGTGTCAATCCGCCTGTGTCAAACAAATATGCATGGAACTGCAGGTTCCATATGTGGATTAAAAAACAAAGTTATCTTAAATGGTGACCCTGACGTGATCAAAAATGACTTCAAAGACAACGCGTTCTAATCTAACCAATGTATTGTCCAAGACAGGAGTCAAATAAAGCACGTTGGAGCAATTATACCCGAACCTAGTCCTATTAGAGATGAGATAGAATGCTGAAGTTTCTTTCTTCTGCAAGTGCTGTTATACCACTTGAGGACAAAAGAAAGACCCATCCTCCTCCGTCCTGTCACCCGTCCATAATCTCGTGTCCTTTGTTTTTTTTTAATTAAGACTGGTGTAATACATTTAAGAAAAGAAGACATAAATTCAAATAATTGTGGCAGGATTCTAATTTGCTCTGAAAAGCTTATTTAACTGACCACTTTCATTTATTATTACTATTTTTGTAAGTTTTTGAATACACAGTTTAATGCTTTGGCTCCTGAAAAATTAAACAATCATTCAAGCACTACCATCCCCCAGATCAATTCAACTAAACTATCTACCACAACACAAAGCTTGTAACTTGTGCTGGCAGTGGCAGGTTCACTGTTTCTGAAGAGGTTAACTCTTGTTTGAGATTCAATCTGGTAATTTAAGGGTTAGGAAAATAGAACATTTTGATTTTGGGGGTTGCTTTAGATCAGTTGGCATTTTTAACAATGTAGTAACTTTTCTCAGTTTTTTTTGTGTGTCTAAGGTCAAGTAGATTCACATCGAAATCGGATGTTGTAGTCTTGTATGAAGAACTAATTAAGATTTGAAAGGTTGGGTGTAAAACGGACTAATTCTGGGAGCACCACAATATCAAAAAAGGAAAATCAAGATATGTTTCTCAATTTGGGGGTTGAGTGATCAACTAAAACATAAGACACCCCCTGATTCATAATTTTCAACTTCATATTCATGGGTTTAATAGGGAGTACAAATACTTTGCCGGGAAAATCTTAAGAAAAATAATCGCACATGGTATTTCTGAGATACTGTATGGATCAGAAGCACATTACCAGAGTCATTATTATGAGGAAGTTAACATGCCTGTCTTTGTTAATGCAAAATATCAAATTATTCAATTTGATAAAAGAAATATTGCATTTTCACACCTGTGAAACACACTGTGATAGGGCGCAGTCTCATTTGCGGGTATGTTTTGAGTTTTTGGTCAATACAATGGACGCCTTGTCCGATAAGCGCTACTAGCATGACAGTAGGCTAGCGTATGTTCAGCCAGGCGCTAGCGTACCTAATTTATGCTAGCTGCTAGCTCATGTTAGGCTTGGCACTAGCATGTTTTTTTAAAGACACCACGAGCAAAACTTAGTTTGATAATTGTTAGGGTTATTAGTCATTCATTATTATATCTTTGCTCATAATGAAGAACGCTTTGCTTTACGTAGCTTATTAACATTAAAAAAAAGTCTATTTAGTACATCTGCTTGCAACCGTGTGAATGCTCGCTCCTGAGTTAACCTAAACAACGTGTAGGTCACTCCTCTCTCCAGCTTTTTTTCACACCACTCCCTTGGGAAGACCTGGAGGTCTTTCAATTGTTTTGCGAACTGAGATGTCCGTTGTAAAATCTTGTGTAATAAACAGCCAGTCAGGCGTCGGACGCCAGAATGAGTCTAGGAAAAAGAGGTTTCAGGTTGGATTCTCTCTTGCAGGAACAACTCCGATGGGTCTGATGTCTGTTTTATTTGTTTGTGCATTTGGGAATACCGTATTTTCACGACTAGGGCGCGTAATATTTTTAGCCGCAGTGTGAATAGCGAGTGCTATTTCTGTATTTTACACACAAAGGACATCGTTTTTATAGATGCAACCTGGCATAGCAATACAAAAAATACAGTGGGATCTCCCTACTTTGCGGTTATAGATATATCTATATCTCTCTATCTCTCTATCTCTATCTCTATCTCTCTATCTCTCTATCTCTCTATCTCTCTATCTCTCTATCTCTCGATCTCTAGATCGAGAGAGATTGAGAGAGAGAGAGAGATTGAGAGAGAGAGAGATTGAGAGAGAGAGAGAGAGAGAGAGAGAGAGAGATCGAGAGAGAGAGAGAGAGAGATCGAGAGAGAGAGAGAGGTCGGGAGAGATCGAGAGAGAGAGAGGTCGGGAGAGATCGAGAGAGAGAGAGAGAGAGAGAGATCGAGAGAGAGAGAGAGAGAGAGGTCGGGAGAGATCGAGAGAGAGAGAGGTCGGGAGAGATCGAGAGAGAGAGAGGTCGGGAGAGAGAGAGAGATCGAGAGAGAGAGAACGAGAGAGAGAGATCGAGAGAGATCGACAGAGAGAGAGAGAGATCGAGAGAGAGAGAGATCGACAGAGAGAGAGAGAGAGAGATCGACAGAGAGATCGAGAGAGAGATCGAGAGAGAGAGAGAGATCGAGAGAGAGAGATCGAGAGAGAGAGAGAGTGATCGAGAGAGAGAGAGAGAGAGAGAGAGAGAGAGAGAGAGAGAGAGAGATCGAGAGAGATCGAGAGAGAGAGAGAGAGAGAAAGAGAGAGAGATTGAGAGAGAGAGATCGAGAGAGATTGAGAGAGAGAGAGATCGAGAGAGATCGAGAGAGATCGAGAGAGAGAGAGATCGAGAGAGATCGAGAGAGAGAGAGATCGAGAGAGAGAGAGAGATAGAGAGAGAGAGATAGAGAGAGATCGAGAGATAGAGAGAGATCGAGAGAGAGATCGAGAGAGAGATCGAGAGAGAGATCGAGAGAGAGATCGAGAGAGAGATCGAGAGAGAGATCGAGAGAGAGAGAGATCGAGGGAGAGATCGAGAGATCGATCGGGAGGGAGGGAGGGAGGGAGGGAGGGAGGGAGGGAGGGAGGGAGGGAGGGAGGGAGGGAGGGAGGGAGGGAGGGAGGGAGGGAGGGAGGGAGGGAGGGAGGGAGGGAGGGAGGGAGGGAGGGAGGGAGGGAGGGAGGGAGAGAGAGAGATATGGGTGTAATTGTATATTATGTTTTGTGTGAATTGATTTCAGTAAAGTTGGCTTGAAGATAACAACTGACCTGTCTGATTATTTCCCCGTGTTTAAAGCAAAAATTGCTAATTCAGGGGTCCTACAATCACGACGTGATTAACGAGCGTGTCACAAGTGCTCTGGTTTGAATTTCTCCTTATGAAGATTACTTGCAAGTTTTATAGTCATTATTCTATATATTTTTTCTTTATATTGAGCTCTTTTATTCTCTTGGCACAGTATAATATATTATTCTATATTTTTAACACAACCCTCGGAGTCCCTGGCGGGGAGGTGCGACCTCCTCCTCTGTCTGGTTACTCTCTCAAACCAGAATTTGTGGATCCTCACTTTGATCCTGCTGTATACATTTACGTATTACCGAAACACCGAGAACGCTTCCCCGACACACAGGGAACAGTATATGCAACTTTTTCTCCGACGAATGGAGCATCTTTCTTCTCTAGAAAGACGGGGACTCATGCTGGGTTGGATTCTACAAATTAATTTTAAAAGTGCCTTACCGCTCAGATGTGCTCTGCGCCCGGAGGGATGGATTCGCTTCCTTCTTCTGGACAGCGGAGAATCGCCTTTCTCTTCAATGGTGAGACAGCTGACGTAAGATTTTTGGATTTAATTTTTCGCGATCCAAAATCAAGATGCGAATCCTGCCGGGTTTCGGGCACCAGCATGTTGGGGCTACTGGCCAACACTTCAATGAACTCGAACACAGGAGCACACACTGAGGCAGATAGAATGAAATTTAAAGGCTTCGTCTGCAGAGGCGGGGATGCAACGATACAGATGCCGGAGAGTGTGACTACTCTCCAAGCTCCTCAAAGCTATTTCCCACCGAAAAGCTGCTTCAACTGTGTTTTTAATAGTGATAAGACAAGTCATAAAATTGGGAGGCGTTAATACAAATGAAGGAGGGGGAGTACAAAAGGTGTAGTGCAAATTGTAACCAGTGGGTGTAATTAAAATTCTAATCTAGTAATTTTTAATACATCAGAGTGCAAAAGGGTGCAAGATTAAATATAAGAATACAATTCATATTTCTCAGTCTTCTTGTGCCAAGCGATCGCGTGGCCACCAATTCAGGGTGTCCCACACATTTGGTATAGGCTCCAGCAACCCTAAATGAAGATCAATTTGGCTTTCATGATGTAAATATATTTATGAACCAAAATGATTTTCGAATATATTTCTCCGGCCATTTTCCGTATCGTGCAAGAAATTCACAAATGAAGCATGCAAAAACACTTTTTTATCCATACATTCAAGGTCAAATGTGTGTGCTGTGCCGTTCACGCACGTGCGCGTTCACCAGTTTTGCATGAGCATGCGTAATCCGTGTGATCACAATTATTGGTTGGGACATTTAGAGGTAGTTGATTGGCTCATGCATTTCCCCACATTGACCGCACGCTTTGAGCTGCGCACCACTAATTGGGAGCATTATTTGGTACTTGAAGAAGATGACATATTTTAACCCTATAATCTAATGAAGACTATGATGTATTTTACTCATTCATTTTATAATAGCTGCATCTTTTCGAAATATTGCTGTTGTATGATTATCGAATGATGATATACTATGCTTATTCATTTTATTGTAGCTGATTCATTTTGTATGTTGCTGTTGTATGATTGAGCACTTGTTTTTAACTTAGTATCACACAGACTGTCAAGGTTCCCCTATAATGAGGCCGTTACAAAGAAGAGGCCTTTCTTCCAAATTCATTGTGCCTTTACAAAGAACCGGCCTTTTGTCCAAAATCCTTAGACACGATTTTACGTGGGACTAAGTAGTCGTCATTACTCTTTTGTTTACTTCCGGTAAAGAGTACTGTGTGCATGTGCCGCCATATTGAAAACAAGCCCTCCACTCTCTTGGTGAACTCTGCTTTCGTTCTGATTAAAATCTGTAAAACTGCGTTAGCGATCTGATTTCCTAATAATGGCTGACCAAAATGGACATCTGACAAACCCGCAAATTAGCAGTTCACCGCAATCCCCTGCACGCTGTGCTGACTCCCCGGCTACCGACAATGCCACCCCACAAATACCGACCAACAAAGACAGTCATGCGGGACCGGCTGAACAATTACCGACAGCAGAAGGATCAGCGGCCGAAAGCGGACAAGATCCGGTACAAATGACGCTGGATATTTCAAGTATCAGAAAGCCAGGCGAGAAGATTTTCACACAACGCTCCCGTCTTTTTGTTGCCAATCTGCCAGTGGACATAGCCGAGAAGGACTTTGTCAAATTGTTCGCTAAATATGGAAATACAAGCGACGTCATTATTAACAGAGAACGAGGATTTGGCTCAATTCGTTTGGTATGTATTAAAACATTAATGCATGCTGCGGTCAAGCCAGCGAACGTTTGTGTTTTCGTGGTCAGATGAGCGGACACTGAAAATTGCCCCCCCTCCTGCGTAATCCAAACATTACGCTAAATCTATTAAATACATTCAAACAAATGGGTTGACCAACGTGTTCTCGGAGCGCCTTTAAACCGCCAAAATACTCAACAGTCCCTGCAGCATAATTTGAAAATGAAATAAAGTCATCCGATAAAAAAAATCAAATTATACATACCTGTCAACCCTGGCCAATTGCCCCCCTTATGAACGATTGCACTTTCCCTTATTTTGCGATGATAAACCTTACAAACACCACACGGCACCTAATTACTCAATGGGAATGTAAATTCACACAATGTAAATTCTACATTGTCTATGTCCCATTGAGCGGTCTGAGACTCATTCCAAGTGTAAATACATATTACAGCCCGGAGATGTCTGTTTCAAAGCCTGCCGTGAAGAGAAAGGTCAGTGATTAACACAGGCAGTTTCAAGAAAAGTGGGGAGTGCAATATTTCTTTGTTGAGCACAGGGGCACCCGACGTGTCTCATTTGCACCGAAAAAGTTGCGTTCCACAAGGAATACAATTTGAAACGTCATTATGCTACGAGACATGCTGAGGAGTACGACAAATACCAGGGAGATGAGAGAGCCAACCAGGTTGACAGTCTTAAAACAAGTCTTCTGAGGCAACAGGTTTTTTTCAAGACGGCTACAAAAGAAAGTGATGCAGCAGTCGAAGCTAGCTACGCCGTTTGTGAGCTGATTGCCAAGGCAGGCAAGCCATTCACAGAAGGTGAACTTATCAAAAAGTGCATATTACAGGCTGCACATATTGTCGGTCCAGAAAAAAAGTCAGTTCAACAACATCAGCCTTTCTGCCAACACCGTGGTAGAGCGCATTTCTGAACTGTCAAGTGACATTTATGGTCAACTTTGTGAGAAAGCACAAAACTTCAGTGTATATTCAGTGGCTCTTGATGAGACCACAGACATCAGAGACACTGCTCAGCTCGCAATATATGTCCGTGGTGTTGATGACAATTTTGAAGTGTTGGAGGAGTTGCTCACAATAATTCCAATGCATGGCCAGACCACCGCTAAGGAATTATTTCACAAGCTGTGTGATGCCATTCAGAATGCCGGTTTGCCATGGAAGAGCTTTGTTGGAATAACAACTGATGGAGCCCCATCAATGATTGGAGGAAGAGTGGACTGGTAGCACTTGTTCAAAAAAAAACTGGAAAAGGAGGGTGTGGAGTCGGCCATAGCTCTGCACTGCATTATCCATCAGCAGGCCCTTTGCAGCAGATGCCTGAAGTTTGACAATGTGATGTCTGTCGTTGTGAAATGCTTCAACCGAATCACATCCAGGGGTTTAAAGCATAGAAGGTTTCGTGCTTTTTTGGACGAAATGGAGTCTGAACATGGGGATGTGCTCTACTTCACTGAGGTACGTTGGCTCAGCAGGGGAAATGTGTTGAAGAGATTTTTTGAGTTGAGAGCAGAAGTAAAAGACTTCATGGAGATAGACGGGGTTGCTGTTCCTGTGCTAAGTGATCCCAAATGGCTCATGGAGTTAGCTTTTCTTGTTGATATCACACATGAGCCTAATGTACTGAACAAGAAGCTACAAGGCCAGGGGCAACTTGTCAGTGCTGCCTATGACAACGTGAGAGCATTCTGCACTAAACTTTGGTTATGGAAAGCCCAGCTCTCTCAGACAAACCTTTTCCATTTCCCAGCATGCAAGGCTCTTGTGGATGCAGGCACACCATTCAGTGGTGAGAAATATGTGGAGGCCATTTTGAACCTGCAGGAGGAATTTGATCACAGATTTGCAGACTTTAAGACATACAAAGCCAAATTTCAAATGTTTGCGGACCCCTTCTCATTTGATGTGCAAGATGCCCCTCCTGAGCTTCAAATGGAGCTCATTGGACCTGCAGTGCAACTCTGTACTCAAAGCCAAAATCAGGGAGGTGAGTGGAGAAGCAGACAAGCTTGGACATTTTTGGAGAGAGTTGACCCCCAGCTTCCCTGAACTTTCCCGAATCTTCAAGCGGACCATGTGCCTTTTTGGGAGCACATACTTGTGTGAGAAACTCTTCTCCACCTTGAACTTCAATAAGTCCAAGTATAGGTCCAGACTTACTGATGAGCATCTTCAAGCTCTATTGAGGGTCTCCACTGCTTCCTCCCTCAAGCCAAATGTGACTAAGCTATGTGGGAAGAAGCGCTGCCAGGTCTCTAGCAGCAAGAAGTAAAGTTCCGAAAGTTAGTATTTAAAGAGCTGTTAATACAGACATTTGAAACAAAATAAAAATAATTAGTTTTCTCTACTTAGCCAGCCACTGTATATCTACTGTATTCTCATTATTATTATTTTAGTACTTATTGATTTATTTTTTATTCATCTTTAAGTTAGTTTATTTAATTCATTATTTTTTGTTAAAAAATAAAGTTATTTGATAACGTTGGAATGTTTTATCATTCTCACCCAGACTCTGCCTCTTGCGGCCCTCAGGTAAATTGAGTTTTAGACCCCTGATGTAGAACAAATTCCAAGATAACTGTGTAAACCAGGTATAATTCTTTTGTCACAGATTATAGTCCTGAATATTGAGCAGTTAGCATCTTATAGTGATTCATCATTGTAGCAAGTTCTCGGTTCTACTCTATGCGCTGTCGTGCTCAAATTCATTCAATAAAGTCACGATCTGAAACATAGTCAGAAGTGGCTGGCTAATTCTAGAAACAATGGCAAAATGTAGTTACGGCGCCGGAGGGCATACAAAAGTCCGGGGATTTGGCAAAGAGCTGGGACATTTTTTTTCGCTGAATTTGAGGACTTTGTGTTAGCCACAGGGCTAAATGAGAAATCTGCGGAGGTGCAAGCTGCCTTCCTGAGACGACTAATGGTTAACGAGTGCCGCCACGTCTATATGCATAACTTGGTATTGACTGAGGATCAAAGGAAAGAATCCATTGCCATCTTAAATATGTTTGGGGAGTAATCTAAACCTGCAAGAGACGTGATTCGTGAGAGATGTATGTTCGGTTGCTGCAAACAGGAGACTGATGAGCCAATAAACATTTTTTTTTAAACAAGGCTACGGGAGAGAGCTACATCGTGTGAGTACCGTGGGTAAAAGGATGAGATGACTCATGAGGACACTGGAAGGCGCTTGATGCGTGAGCGAGACCTCAGGTTGCAAGCGGCAGTCGAAATATGTCAGCAAGCTGAGCTGACTAAGAAACGCATAAAACCCATGAAAAGCCCCGCGAGGTACAAGTGGAATGGAGCAGAGAGACAGACTGAGAGTTATAGAATGCAGGACTAGAGAAGCGACCAGTGTGCTTGCAAATACCGCGGAAACAGCCGCAAGCGTGGCGGGGAACAATGCCCAGCCTACGGTAAGGCATGTGGCATCGCAAATCATTTTGCCAAGGTATGCCAGGCTAGTAACATGACCTAGACAGTACCTGTGCTGCAAACTGTAGACCGTGAGGGTAGAGATGAAGACCGAGATGTGGATAATATCTTCATGGCCACAGAATGTATCAGCGCAGTGAATTCCAAAGGTAGGAAATGGTTTGTGCACCTGCAATTGAACAAAAAAAAGGCAAGCATGCATAGACACAGGTGCCACTTGTAACGTCATAAGCAGTAGGACCAAAGAAAAGTCGCTGGGTACAGCCCTACAAGCATGATCTGGTTTTAAAGGTGGTGGAAATTCATCAAGAGCCCCTCCTCTCTGGGGCCACATATGGGCGCCTGGGCCTATTGACATTCACAATACCCGAGGAGCTGAACAAAGTAGGGGAAGGAGAAGGCACGCCCCTCACTAAAGAGCAGCTGCTATCCAATTATGCTGACGTGTTCAATGACCCTGTCGAGTCAGTCCCAGGTGAAATACACTTTGAACTTGATCCAAATGTACCCCCAGTACAGTGCGCACTTCGGAATGTTCCTATAGCATTAAGGGAGAGGGTCAAGGACGAACTAGACTGACACACCAGAGCAGGCAATGTCGCACCAGTGAATATAGTTCCTCTTTGCCTCATTTAAATAATAAAAAACAGGTTATTGAAATATTAGTCCAAGTCCTCCATCAGATTTGAAAGGCATTTTTCTTGAACAGTGGTACCTGTTGTATGACAACATGCTCGTCATACAACATGCTCGTCATACGACATGCTCGTCATACAACATGCTCGTCATACAACATGCTCGTCATACAACATGCTCGTCATACAACATGCTCGTCATACAACATGCTCGTCATACAACATGCTCGTCATACAACATGCTCGTCATACAACATGCTCGTCATACAACATGCTCGTCATACAACATGCTCGTCATACAACATGCTCGTCATACAACATGCTCGTCATACAACATGCTCGTCATACAACATGCTCGTCATACAACATGCTCGTCATACAACATGCTCGTCATACAACATGCTCGTCATACAACATGCTCGTCATACAACATGCTCGTCATACAACATGCTCGTCATACAACATGCTCGTCATACAACATGCTCGTTGTCCGGTCTATTATGAACATTCACTAGGTCAGGGGTGGCCAACCCGTGGCTCGCGAGCCGCATGCGGCTCTTTGCCCGGTTTCATGTGGCTCTTACGTCCATATCAAAGTTTGTATTTGTGTTTTATTTTTATTTGCGTGTGCGCTTCGCTTGAGTTCAATACGGTATTTTCGTTCAATGCGCATGTGCTTGGGATGAAAATACCTCAAAGTTTCCCAGTAGGAGCAAGGTCATTTGAGTAAACGTTTTTAACAGAGTGGGAGAGCTCCCGTGAACCAGAAGCGACAATGAACAGCGTCGCGCACACAAAAAGTATCCCAAAGATCGAGCGTCGGCTGAAAAAGCCACACCCCCTGCGAGGCAGACCAAGGCGAGAGTGCTCAGCCGGGAGCAGCCAATAGGAGAGCGAGGTGTACACCCACGTGGTGGGCGCGCTAGTTAAAAGCCATTCATAATAAATGACAGCTCACAAGGAGCGAACGTTGCGCAAAAATAGGCTCTGATTTTATGACAGAAGTCCCACTAAGTAACATGCATAGAAAAAGAAAAACGCTATTGTAAATTATTATATTTTTGTTTGTGGACTTGGTTGAACTGAGAGTTTGTCTGTGTGAGACAGTGCACAGAATGTTCATTGTTGATAATGACTGGCCTGTGCTGTTAGTACTGTAGGAGTCAATTTATGTCATTACTATGCTGGTGTGTGACATTTACAATAAATCTGTGTGATGTGGCTCTTCGCGGTAACACAGTAAAAAATGTGGCTCTTTGCGGTAACACGGTAAAAAATGTGGCTCTTGGTCTCTGACTGGTTGGCCACCCCTGACCTAGATGCAGCCGGACAGTGACACTCATGATTGTGATATGGATTGAAGGTGTCTATGACATGGTTGTGACACGGATTGATGTCATAGATGGATACATTATTTCTTTACTTTTAAGATTATTTCACACTCGTCGTACAACATGCTTGACATACAACATGCTCGTCTTACGACGGAAATATCGATTGATTAATTTGCTTGCGATACAAATAAAATTTCGAGATGCGACCAAGCCAGGTGGCCATGACATGGGAGGCTTTTTATCATTGTAGCGCACTGTATTTTATTGCCGCATTTCTTTCGTGTATAACAATATCTACGAGCACCAAACGATTTATTCAGACAAGTTTAGATCAAGAAACGCACAACGCGCATGCACGGGCAAAAAGAGCTTTCTGGGTATTGAAGTATACTCGTGCACACAATGCCGATAGGAAATTGCACTCTTTTTCAGAATATAAAACTTCATGACCCACAATCAGATGTTGAATATCCTGTTATTATTATCCATTACGAGGAGTATTATATTACTTCTCGTTCGATGCTCACAAGAACATCAGCAGTACTAGCTCGCAATTCCCTCTTTTTAATATTTCTGGTCGCAACTCCATATACGTTTAAGTGTGTCTGTATGTATTAGTCCAAGATAATTCAAATTTGTTTGTTTCGTTTACCAGAGTGTTGTCGTGGAAAGGAAACCAAGTTACATTCACAACTCAAGTTCTGAACCTAGGACCTAATCAAAATTTGCTAGCCACTTGGTACCACTTACCCATGTTGACTACTACTAATACTACTTTATTATGTTGTCCATTCACTTATCTATAACTACTTATTAATTATTTATTTATCATTGCTATATATATCGATTATCTATGTGTTGGTTTTCTTCGTTGTTGTGTCCATTGACTCAGCGAGTCAACTTGGCCCTGAATGTTGGGTCTGAAGTTACAGACCCCCATAGTTACCAACCATGCACAAAGGAAAAAAGAGGCAGAGACTGTGTTATATTTTAAAGCAACCAGCCGACTGGAAGAGGTCAGAGTTGTGAGATGATAACTCGCGCTCGGCTCCGCGGAATTCTCTTATCTTCCCAAGGTGAATGTTGCTTTTATTAAGTTTCAGCATGACATCATGGAAAAGTACAGTTGTTGAGATTATAGACATCATGGAAAAATACAACAGTCGAACACTGAGACGTGTTGAGAAGAGATTATAGGCATCATGGAAGAGCATAATATTAAAACAGAGATTAAAGACAGGATGTTCTTTTGAAATGCACATATTATTGAGACTCCTGTTTTAACAACTTCACACAGACACCTTCAAAACAATGGAACTCCTCTTAGACTGAAGACGGAACAAGGTCGCTTCGCTCTGGTGATCACTTGGACTACTTATTTTTTCATTTCTTATTTTTTTATTATTTATTCGTCTGGTTGTTTGTTGTTGTTATTTGTGCACTGTGTGCTGACAGCTTTAAATCTCTTTATCCTTGTATAATGACAATAAAAGCATTCAATTTAATTCAAGTTGACCGACAGTATGCCAGGGAGAATTACAGATGTCTTGAAAAAGAAGGGACAACACTGTCTGTACGTATCGACCTATTGCATGTAATTCTCAATAAAAGCTTTTGATACTTCTGAAATGTTTGTAATTGTATGTCATTTTAGCATAGATATGTCTGGCAAACACTTAAAAATCTTGAAGGAAGCGACTTTGTGAAAATGTAATTTTTGTGTCATTTTCAAAACCTTCGGCCATGACTGTACATTACAGCTTATGGACACTGGTTAATTTTGGTTTCCATTTTTCAGGAGACCCGAACACTAGCGGAGATTGCCAAAGCTGAGCTCGATGGGAAGATTTTGAATAACCGAACAATCACGATTCGCCTTGCTGCACATGGTGCCGCCCTTACTGTCCGCAACCTTTTGCCTGTTGTCACAAATGAACTTTTGGAGCAGGTAAACAACCATGTCACTATAGATATTTTTATTTATTATATTTTGTTGTGGAGTTGTGGTTATGTGCAATTGATCCTTTGTGCTTCTAGGCCTTTTCCCAATTTGGCTTGGTTGAACGGTGTATCGTCCTGACGGATGACAGGGGGCGGCCCACCGGCAAAGGCTTTGTGGAGTTCGCCAACAAAGCAGCCGCGCGTAAGGCTTTGGAACGTTGCACAGAGGGCGCGCTCCTGCTAACCGCGTATGATTTTTGTCTGGAAATGACGCACACTACTCAGTATTCAAAGCAAATCACATGCACTTTGGGGAAAAAATCAAGAGACGAAAAATTATTTCCATGTCATTCAAACAGTCTATCTTTCTTTCATAGATTATAGATTCAGACCACACAATTGAATTAGTTTTAAGGATTCTGTTGATTGGGGGGCGGGGGTGTTAAATTTCAAATATTTGGGGCTTCCAGCTCATAAAACCCGTAGAAAGAATTTATCTTTAAATGAAGATTGCGAAGAGATCCCCGATTTAGCTGGACATGTTTTATTTTTTTTAACTTGAGTTTCATCTACAGTACTCAAGCACAACTATCATGTGTATTTATCAAATACTGCATGAACATGAAATGACTAATGTATTAATATCTGAATATAATCTATATACAGTGGTACCTTGAGTTACGAGCGTAATTCATTCCGGGACTGAGTTTATGTCAATTTTCTCTTAACTCAAACGAACGTTTCCCATAGAAATGAAGTAAAAACAAATTAATTCTCTCCAACCCTCTGAAAAAACACCAAAAACAGGATATTGGATTGGATTTTTTTTAAAATGTGTTCTAATCATCTATTAACAAAGTAACAAATAATTAGTTTTAATAGTATACTAAAATGTTTTTAATAGAACTAAAATTAGACAGATAGGGATAGAGTAGAAAGAGAGGGACAGAGAAAAGGGGGAGACTTTTTTCACGGCAACACGCTCATAATATAACTTAAACAAATGTAAATGAACTTTGATTACGATGCAGATCCACTCAAAAATAAATGTAACCTTTCTTTTCCCGGGTTGGCTCTATTTGCCCCGCCTCCACCCTGACTTCAGATGCGACCTATAATTGATCATTTTTCAGAATAAAAATGAATGTATTTATATCGCAACAGCTCAAATGAAAATATACTTAAAGAAATGTATAGCAATATTTTTCAACCAATTATTTATTGCCAACCCCTGACCACGCTGCGTCGCTGCAGTTTTTAAGGAAAAAACATTTACAACAAGGAATCAAACACTTCATTTGAAAGTATATTTCAATTGATTTGATGTGATCATTTAAAAAAAAAAATCTGATATTTGTTCATGTTGATTTATTTACCAAATTGACAATTTTTTCAAATCCTATTTTTGTTGGTTTTAAGAGCTGGAAAACCAAAATATGTTAATTTGAAAAAATAAATAATTGCCATTGCCTAATTGTGGGCCTTAATTCTACCATCTATGGTAGTTAGTCTCTTTTAATGGAATTTTTAAGATGAATGAGCAATTTTGACTGATTTTAATCTAAAATATATATATTTATGGGTCTGTACATTAAATGTTTTCCACTTCTCCACCTAGCACACCTTGCCCAGCGATTGTGGAGCCCACAGAGCACTTTGACGATGAGGACGGACTGCCTGAAAAGCTTATACAGATATCTCCCAAGTATCTCAAGTGAGTCCGAAGATGATTACTCATAACTAATTAATTCTTAACAAGTTTTTATCATATCCCAAAACTTTTTGGAGGGGTGGATTACTCTTTGTTTGGTGGCCCAGTGGGCGAGTGGTTAGCACTTTGGCCTCACAGTTGTAGGGTTGGGGATTCGATCCCAGGTCGGTCCTCACCGTGTGGAGTTTGCATGCTTTCCCGGTACTCTGGTCTCCTCCCAGATCCCAGAAACATACATGGTAGGCTAATTTAAAAGTCTAAATTGCCCCTGGATATTAGTGTGAGAATAAATGGCTGTGTATCTCCTTTTGTCCTTCAATTGGCTGGCCACCAGTTCAGGGATTTCCCACCCTGGTTCCGGTAGTTAGGTGGGATAGGCCCAGGTTGCCGTGCTGCACGTTGTAGCAACCATTCTTCTCCATGAAGCGCTGCCACTTTCACAAGGCCACCGCTGTTCACTTGGCCACCGCTATTCACTCCCCGGCAGTACTCGCCAAATATGCGCTGCACGATCGCCATGGTGCCTGCCTACGCTCGCTCCACGAGGCCCGGCTAGCCCCCGCAGCAGTTTGTGCGTGACCCGAATCTCGCGTCTTCCGAGGCACGGAATTGGAAATTCTCTTGTTGTCTAAGACACACCGCCTTGGACTCAGAGGAATAAAAAAAATGACCCAGCATCATGTAGGATTTATGCCGGAGATACGACCGTGAAGCCTGACGATAAAACATCAACACACTGTATGGGACCACTCAGAAGGAGACTGTTGACAACATGGTCGGCGTCATTGAATTTGGCACTCTATATAAGAAGCAAAATTACTTTAATCTCATATTACGTTTGTTTCCCCCTAAATTAAAATAAACCGATTTTTAACTTGAAATATTACAATATATGACTTAATTCCTGTAATGTTATATTACAACTTCCTATAATGTAATATTACAACTTTTCTCTTGAAATATAACAATGTATGATTTCTTGAGCGATAATTTCCCACGACATACCACATCACATCTTGAGTTGGAAACAATAAAATAAAATGAAACAAGAGAAGCTTAATAAAATCAAATTGCCCCAATTAAGCTGTATAAGTAATGACAATATGGTCAGGGTGAGTCAACCAAAGTCTTCCAAGACAGAGCTATTCTAGTCATCTGGTGAAAAATCTTTTTAATATTGCAATATAGTCATACCTCTACTTACGAATGCACAATGAACTATGTACGAAATGATCATGTTATGAAAGCTTTTTATTTGCAAATGAGTGCCTTAAGATACCAAAACAATCCAAGTTACAAAATCACCCCAAATCGCAATCCATGTCCCTTCACTGTTATTTTATCTTGTAATTGTCGCGGAAGCATTGATTCTTAGTTTACAATCTCGCCACACTCTACTGAGCTCTCATTGGCTGTCTCACAACAACCACTATACATGTTTCAAGATTCTCTAATGTACTTTTCACCTCCGTTCATCGTCACGTAGCTCTGACAGTTTTTTCCAAGTGTGTATTAAGCAACGAAAATTACCAGTGCGAAGGAAAAGCAGTGGTCAGCGAGGAGGACATTGACGAGTCAAATCGAGGTGCAAAAAGCGAATACTCACCCGGGGAACTGAATGAACTAGACTTAATGGAATACTCTGCAAAACAGATGGAATATGATGAGAAGTCAAAAATCTAAGAAATGCTAGAGAAATTTCATAAACTTTCTGTCTTCCTAGAAAAAAAATTGAAAACAGTGTTCACGAATGTGCGATTCCCACTTTGACAACGTTTGCTTGTATTATAGAAACATTATTAAAAGGCAATCGTCTTTGGATAGTTTCTTATTTTCAATATGTCCGTCCACCTTGCACTCCCAAGGTGCAATTTAAATCCAAACTGGTAAGAAACAGGTTGCGAGAAATTAAATGGGTGAAAAATTAAATTATTGTTTGCTGTTGATTAATGCTGTTAATGTTGTTGTTGTTGGAACTCTTAATTTTGTGTTTATTAGATCACGTTCATGTGTTTGTGTGCTCTCTTGTCTGCCATTAGCTTCCTCTTATTCACCTGTGTTTTAACACGGATAGACTTAGCAAGCTTATTATTCATTGTAAGACATTAATGAATAATGTTCTTAAAATTTTCTCTCGTTTTTGCGTGTTTCTCTCAAAGTTTCTTTGATATAAAATTGGGACCAATTTTAAAGGGTTTAGTTGGTAGTTGTGTGAAGACCTTTGAACGAATTAGAGAATTTACATAGAGTACTGCTCTACTTATAACATTTTCAACTTGTGAAAAAAGTTATGGAACAATTAATTTCGGAAGTAGAGGTCTGACAGTATATAAAAAACACCCTAAAAAAATCACAATGTAGATTTTCCCACCAATATCATTCAGCCCTAAAAGAAAACTGGGAGGACCGGCTGTCAATGCTCATGTTAAAGTGCCACTGGCGTACAATGATCTCCCAACCAAAATGGATTGGATGTTTAGTGCCATCAATGGCAGCCAGTGCGTTACATCAGAACTTAATGAAGTTTAAATACTTGAGCGTCTGCTCATGTTTCATCAGGGAACGTTCAAAGATGCCACATTTTGCCCAACCGGGGACCTTTGAGTTTGAATGCTCGTCTCGCTGGAAAGCTCTGGACGAGTTGGAGAGACAACAACGAGAGCAGGTGAACAACAGTATTAAGGAGGCCAAAGAGAAGCTGGAGGCTGAACTGGAATCAGCCAAACACGAACACCAACTCATGTTAATGAGACATGGTAGAATTTATTTGGATTGCTTCAACCAAATACAGCAAATTGACATTCCAGTTTTATTTTTATTATGCTTTCTCTTTCTGCAACTCCAGATTTAATGAGACGTCAAGAGGAGCTGAGACGACTGGAAGAGCTTCGTAACCAGGAACTTCACAGACGGAAACAGTTAGAGTGGAGGTACTGTTTTCTTTTTTTCACCTAAGGCCGACTCAAGAACAGACTTACCGTATTTATTCGCGTATAAGTGGCTTTTGTCGGACATAAAATGATGACGTAAACGAGGTTACGACTTGTATGCGCATAAAAACATGACATGCACAAAACTGCAAAATGGTGATGCCATGGCCCGATAATATCACGAAATGGACTTGGTGTCCTTGGAAAAGGATATGTAGCAGTTTTCCAAATGTTCGCTTCTTATCTCTTGATATAACGCATAGATTCATTTATGCCATAATGGCCTGTTACATGGGAATACTTATTGCCCGCCTTTAGCATATTTAGCAACGACACTTTTTCAGTGACTGTCATATCTTGTATTTTGCCTGGGTTCATCAGGCCCAGGATGGCTTTATATTATTCAGTGCATCATTCTTATTCTACGATTAAATTTTGCTTTTTATTCAGCGCTGAGTGCCACCCAACTCAGGATCAAAGAAAAAGCAGTTTCCTAATTTTTCATTTCTTAACTTTCGCTTGCGAGTTTCAGTGTGAATTTGGACAATTTTATGAACATTTTTTTTATTTGTATATTGAATATAAAAAAAAAAAAACAATTTACTGAAGCGCTGAATTTGGAAGCCAAAAAGAATTAGATGACAGTAGCTCCATTACTAACAATTTCGTCCTATGCAGTTTCTGGGTATGATAACAATTAGCCTTTTGTCGAGACTGATGATGACAAAGACTATGTCCGATCCTCTGTCTCCTTTTTCCTTTTCCCTTTCTTTCGCCTTCTCCTCCCTCCCTCCCTCCTCCTCCCCTAAGTTACATAATGCTAAAAGTTTAAACATTGTAATTTTAACTGCAACCCACTACTTAAATTTTTTTAAATACAATCTAATAGTGCATGTTAACACGTCCAACATAAACTAAATAAATGCTTGTTAGTCAGTCAATCACTTTGTCTCTCATTTTGTCTGTTTGTCCGTCCGTGCATCTGTCTGCCCGTCCTTCCGTCAGTTATTTTGTTAATTCGGCTCGAATATACAGCATATCCTCAGCTGCCAGCACGACTATAAATTTTACACTTAGGTGCTCTTTCTTTAATGTGCGAATGCAGGCACGAGGAGGAGCGAAGACGACGAGAAGAGGAACTGAGGAAAACACACAGAGAACAAGACTTGAAACACCAGCTTGACATCCATAATGCGGCACAGCAGGACAATGTAAGTGCAGCATAGTATGCAGAAAGAAACAACCAACAGTATTAGTGCTCGGCTGTATGGAAAACAATCAACAGTATCACGATATTGACCATCTTATATCACAATATCAGTATGTGACAATATAAGACATTTTTATGATTTGGTGAAAATGAGACTACAATTATAACAGTTGTCCTCACCACATACCGCATTTTCACGCCCATAAGCCGCATCTGCATATAAGACGCACCCTTAAAATTGCCTTGAAATCGTTTAATTTTATATTTTCTCTCGTATAAGACTACCCAATTCAGAATTTTCACCTCCACATTCATGGTTTCAAGAGGGAGTAAAAAAATGTGTTGCTGTGTAATAAGTTGATACTAGTCTTGCAATTTGGAATTTGTCAGTGCAATTGCTGTGGTTATAAGTCAACTTACCAAAGTGTGCAAGTAGGGGATTAGCACTACCAATTTTGTCATACGCAGCTGGGTATGATGACAATTAGGCATTTGTCGAGTCAATGATGATGACAAAGCCTATGTCCGACTATTATTGTTATTGTTAGTCTGGAGCGTTGGGCTTTCTCTCGGCATTATCATCCACTGCTCACAGCTGATACCGCTTGCATGGCAGTGGAGGCACGACTGCACGGCTCCAAAGACGTCTAGGAATAGCATAAAGAAACCAAGCCACGCAACAGGTGTAGTCGAGTCGCAAAGGTAGCAAAACAACAAAGCAAAAAGCACAAAGTTCAAAGCAAAGTATATGGAAAAACATTTAGATATATTAAAATGCAATTAAAAAAGATAGAAAAGCAGCAAAAACATATAAAGTGCAAACAGAAAATTCCTTACCAGTCAACATCAAATTAAAAGCCTTTATTGTGATCATACACAACGGCGTATATAAAAATTGGTGGTGCTGCTCCACAAAGTCCGATGTCCCAGTAAAAAAAAAAACATAAATAAGTAACATGAAAATATAAAAAGTCACATCCTGGCCAGGTAAATTCTAAGATATTGCACAATCTAAGATATTGCACATTGTTATAGCACACCCCGAAGTTATTGCGAGAGGGGAGAGAGAAGGGATTGTGTGTCTTGCTAACGCAAGTTCAGAGTCCTGATGGCTGTGGGAAAGAAACTGTCCCTGTCCGTGCTTTGGGAGACCTGTAGCGTCTGCCAGAGAGCACCAGCTGGAATAGGTTGTGACTAGGGTGGTCTGGTCTCTCCCTAACAATGTTGCCAGCTCTGCTGAAGTAGTGAGGGCTGGCAATGTCATCCAGTGAGGGCAGAGCGCAGCCGATGATCTTCTGGGTGGTGTTGATTGGATTGGATAACTCGATTCATCCCGTATTCGAGAAATTTCATTGTGACAGTTGCAAGAAAAAACATAAGTTAGATAGTACAGTCGCAAAGGCAGCAGAACAACAAAGCAAAAGCAGATAGTACAAAGCATAATCAAAGTAAATGGGATCATTAAGAATCACCAAATAAAATCATTAAGGCAGAAAAAGCAGCAAAAATGAGCAAGAGTGGACGCAGCTACCGCCACCGGCTGCCACTTGAATGGCGCCATTTTGGTTGCGGTAACAAAAATGGATACAGACTCAAAAGACGTAAAGTTGGACAAAAACTGGAACAACACACAGGAAGTCTTCCACAAGATGGGGAACTTCTGCAGACTGACCGAGGTAGAGAATATGCAGAGTCACTCTTCCATAATCGGACAAAGGCCCTGTCGTCATCAACAACAAAAGCCTACTTGTCATCACACCCAGAAACTGCGCATGACGAAATTGGCAGTGCTTCTCCATTCGGTGTGTTTACTCAGCAAAAGACCTAAATAAGTGACAGTTACGGACTCGTAATTTGGCATTCGATACTTTGCGTCGCCCCCAGTCGAACGTGTCACTTACCTTCGAAACTTATCCGCACAGTTCTTCAGTAGTCTGGAGATGATGACAACAGTACCAGCAACGGAGCTCTAGCCCCTCGACTCCGTTGCTGGTAAGCGCCGACAGCTCTATATACACATATATACACATATATACACATATACACGCGTATACACATATATACACATTTATACACATATACACATATATACACATTTATACACACACACATATATATACACACACACACAGGGTGTCTCAAAAAATGTACTCACTGACCGGAAAACCTTTATGAACATAGAGTGAAGTCAAATAGCATCGAATACATGAGACAAATGTAATTGAAGAATCATGTTTGCAAATGCTCAGACAACGCCGATAACTCGCACCAAGGGATTTGCAAACGTCGCGAAACATGTCACTAGGAATATCACGGCATTGTCTTTCAATTTCCAATTTCAATGCATCAATTGTCCTTGGTTTGTTGCCGTAAACGTAGTCTTTTAAGTATCCCCACCAAAAAATCCATGGGTGTTAGGTCTGGGGAATGCGCAGGGTATTCAGTGGGGCCCCTTCGTCCAATCCATCTGTCGGGTAACACTGCATCGAGTGAAGCTCGTGATGGTAGTGTGTGTGTAATTTGTGGACAAACAAATTCCTGAAGCAATTACTGAAGCCATGGCACGTAATCAACTTAGTTTCGAAGAGAGAAAGTTTGTCATGAAATGCTAGGCGATTTTGCGAATTCACTTGTGAACCGGCGTTGCACTTCAGTGGAGTTTTCGGTCTTCCAATAGTATTTCAGGACAAACTTTCTTCGAAACTAAGTGAATTTCCTGCCATGGCTTCAGGAATTTGTTTGTCCACAAATTACAGAGATGATTGGTGATGACGGCGAGATTTACTTTCAGCAAGATGGAGCACCACCCCCACTACCATCGCAACGTACGAGCTTACCTCGATGTAGTCTTACCCGACAGATGGATTGGACGAAGGGGCCCCACTGAATACCCTGCGTGTTCCCCAGACCAAACACCCATGGACTTTTTTTGTGCGGATACTCAAAACACTACGTTTATGGCAACAACCTAAGGACAATTGATGCATTGAAATTGGAAATTGAAAGACAATGTCGTGATATCCCTAATGACATGTTTTGCGACGTTTGCGAATCCCTTGGTGCGCGTTTTCAGCGTTATCTGGACAATAATGGTCATCACTTTGAACATTTGCGAACATGATTCTTCAATTACATTTGTCTCATGTATTCAATGCTATTTCACTATGTTCATAATTAAAGGTTTTCTGGTCATTCTATAAGTGAGTACATTTTTTGAGACACTGTGTATAAATACAGAAAATTTGAGATAATTGAAAAATTTTACGTGTGAGTGTTGTCAGTGGAATGTAATGTTCTACTAAATCAGAATTATCCATGTGAAATTTCTTTTTTTCCAGAGAGAAAAGGTCAGAAGACCAGCTGATTTTGGCCCTCGTCGAGTCACTAATCTAGCAGGTATGGCCATGATTGAAGAAACAGAAATGTATTAAAGAACATCTGGACAGTTTGTATATGAATTTTATTTGTTTACTGTATTTTCTGGACCATAAGGTAAGAATCTGAAAAGGCATCAATTCTTGGAGTCTGATGTGTTTCACTCTTCGTCATACCCTTCAGCCTGTAGTAGCATATGACTGATTATTTCCGTAGAGTCTGCAACTTACACTCAGTGGTGACTTCATTGTGCTGCTTTGGTTGCTTTGACTTGGAGTTAGTGTTCTCATTCTCCATTTCTGATGATTATCTAAAAAAATGTAGGAGTAACATTTTCTACAGCTATAATTGGCTAGTAAAGAGCATCACTTTTGAAATAAGTATGTATTTCTTTAATTCCATTGTATTTGACTCATTGCCTTCCATTGATGAGGATAAATTCCAACAATGTCCAGTTCATTTATTCTTAGTTTTGGCTGTGAATTGTTGTTTTTCCATTGTCGTTGTCGGCACTAGATGTTTAATCAATTTTGACTCACAGGGGAATGAACATTTGTTCAATCCTGTAGCGCCGTCAATAGTAGTCAAGAGTTCAATGAGTGCCATATAAATGGTTAAGCTAAAATTGACTCGTTTAATGAACAACCCATGCTATGTTCCTCCGTATTTAGATGTTTTTAAGCCAGATGTCGCAGGAGCTACCACTAAACAGAATCAAATGATAAACATGGGAGGAAGTGGTGCCACCATTAGCGCAGAGGAAGCTGCAAATGTAGGCACACTGTCAAGTCCTGAAAATGGAAACATGGTAATGTATCTTAACTGAATGGAGAAGGATTCTGTTTCTTGAACATACATATTAAATCCTTCTGTAATATCATAGAGAGGTGAAAGAAGCCCACTGAGTGGATCTCTGGCAGGTCAAGCAGCGGTGGCATCACCGAAACAGCAGTTGCAGGGACCTCCAGGTGGTCCAACACCGGTATATGAAAGCAGTAGTCAAATGGATGGAGTGTTTGATGGGCCAAATAGCAAGCGTCGGCGCTATTGACCATGAACCCACAGCATTAAACAAAGCCCACCCCAAACATTTGGGGCATTTTTCCCCTCACACATAATGTTCTTACCTCATTTATTTTTTTGTGTACAGAACGCATACCCCTGTAATAAAGAAAAATATTTTGTATTGAGTTTGGAATCCAAATTGTTTTATATTTTCTAGGCTAGCTAGAACGAATAAAATCTTTACTCTGAATATCGACGGGGGAAGCATGAAAACTTATGTTCCAACTATACTACTTACATTAAAATTAGTGCTACCTCTCCTTTTAAATTAATTGGTTCCAGAAGTAGAAGCATATTTTACATGAAGTTAGCATATTTCGTGACAGATATTTAATACTATCCCCTAAAGTTTAGGGGATAGTGTTAAAGATTAGGGCCTAAACGCTATTAAAAATAGATAAAAGTATACCATTGTATGAGATATGTATGCAACAAAATATTTATTCATCTAAATAAAATAAGTAGATTGACTAGTTACTAGGCAAAGCTCTTTATTTATTACGGCCCGGCTGTAATGTCTGAAAAGCCCCAGTATTATTATTAATCAGTAAATGCTGAAGTTGAAGGCACTATGAGAAAATGCACGGACCGCCACTATGTGTATATATTTCTATATATATCTACTTGGATATAAATAGATATATATAGATAGATAGATAGATAGATAGAGATATAGAGATAGAGAGAGATATAGAGATAGAGAGAGATAGAGATATAGAGAGATATAGAGAGATAAAGATAGATAGAGAGATAAAGATAGATAGAGAGATAAAGATAGATAGAGAGATAAAGATAGATAGAGAGATAAAGATAGATAGAGAGAGAGAGAGAGAGAGATAGATATAGATAGATAGAGATAGATAGAGATAGATAGAGAGATAGTTAGATAGATAGAGATAGATAGATAGATATAGATAGATCGAGATTGTTACGACTCCCCCTGGGGTATGATATACCAGGGAGTCGCAACTATCACAGCAGACAGGTTCGGTCAAAGATGAGTTCGGACACATTGCAAGTAGCCTTCAGTTATTTTTTATTTACAATAAAGTCATTAAAACAGACTACGGGATAACATAGGGGAAGCACGAGATATTAAAGTGGCACCCTCAAATAAACACGGTAAAAACCCCTCCCAGACAGGTGTCCAAATGAACACCCACAAAAATACAGGAAACAAGACCGAAGGATGCCACTGTTAAACTAATGTAATATAATCTAGACAGGGGAATAACTGTCTAAATGCACAAACTATATGTATACCCAAAGGTGTCTAAACTTATCTCAAGTCCCCCTATGCAACCCAAAATCATTAACAACACATACAAAATATAACAGGGAGTAACATACTCACAAGCCTGCAACTCAGCAAGGCATCAAGGACAAGGGCAAAGGCCAGGGCAAGGGAAGGGGCGAAATGACAACTGAAAAGGCTTTAAATAAGGGCAGGAGGGATGATTGGGGAATTAATTACAGCTGTGTTGGCCTGGGCAGGGTTCTGTCACAGGGGTGGAGCCACAGATGCAGATACCTGTAAAGAAAAGAAAGCACACACCTCCTACATAGTGTGTGTCCAGGCTGCCAGCCGTAATAGAGATAGATAGAGATAGATAGAGATAGATAGAGATAGATAGAGATAGATAGAGATAGATAGAGATAGATAGAGATAGATAGAGATAGATAGAGATAGATAGAGATAGATAGAGATAGATAGAGATAGATAGAGATAGATAGAGATAGATAGAGATAGATAGAGATAGATAGAGATAGATAGAGATAGATAGAGATAGATAGAGATAGAGAGATAGAGGGAGAGAGAGAGATAGGGAGATAGAGGGAGAGAGATAGAGAGAGAGAGAGAGAGAGAGAGATAGAGAGAGATAGAGAGATAGAGATAGAGAGAGAGAGAGAGATAGAGAGAGAGAGAGAGAGATAGAGAGAGAGAGAGAGAGAGAGGGGGAGAGGGAGGGAGGGACATAGACGGACATAGACGGACATAGACGGACATAGACGGAGATAGACGGACATAGACGGACATAGACGGACATAGACGGACATAGACGGACATAGACGGACATAGACGGACATAGACGGACATAGACGGACATAGACGGACATAGATGGACATAGACGGACATAGACGGACAGACGGACATAGACGGACATAGACGGATAGACGGACAGACGGACATAGACGGACAGACGGACATAGACGGACACAGACGGACAGACGGACATAGACGGACAGACGGACATAGACGGACAGACGGACATAGACGGACAGACGGACAGACGGACATAGACGGACAGACGGACATAGACGGACATAGACGGACAGACGGACATAGACGGACATAGACGGACAGACGGACATAGACGGATATAGACGGACAGACGGACATAGACGGACAGACGGATATAGACGGACCGACGGACAGACGGATATAGACGGACCGACGGATATAGACGGACCGACGGATATAGACGGACAGACGGATATAGACGGACAGACGGATATAGACGGACAGACGGACATAGACGGACATAGACGGACAGACGGACATAGACGGACATAGACGGACAGACGGACATAGACGGACAGACGGACATAGACGGACCGACGGACATAGACGGACCGACGGACAGACGGATATAGACGGACCGACGGACAGACGGATATAGACGGACCGACGGATATAGACGGACCGACGGATATAGACGGACCGACGGACAGACGGATATAGACGGACTGACGGATATAGACGGACAGACGGATATAGACGGACAGACGGATATAGACGGACAGACGGATATAGACGGACAGACGGATATAGACGGACAGACGGATATAGACGGACCGACGGATATAGACGGACCGACGGATATAGACGGACCGACGGATATAGACGGACCGACGGATATAGACGGACAGACGGATATAGACGGACAGACGGATATAGACGGGCAGACGGACAGACGGATATAGACGGACAGACGGACAGACGGATATAGACGGACAGACGGATATAGACGGACAGACAGACAGACGGATATAGACGGACAGACGGATATAGACGGATATAGACGGCCAGACAGACAGACGGATATAGACGGACAGACGGATATAGACGGACAGACGGATATAGACGGACAGACGGATATAGACGGACAGACGGATATAGACGGACAGACGGATATAGACGGACAGACGGATATAGACGGACAGACGGATATAGACGGACAGACGGATATAGACGGACAGACGGATATAGACGGACAGACGGATATAGACGGACAGACGGATATAGACGGACAGACGGATATAGACGGACAGACGGATATAGACGGACAGACGGATATAGACGGACAGACGGATATAGACGGACAGACGGATATAGACGGACAGACGGATATAGACGGACAGACGGATATAGACGGACAGACGGACAGACGGATATAGACGGACAGACGGATATAGACGGACAGACGGATATAGACGGACAGACGGATATAGACGGACAGACGGATATAGACGGACAGACGGATATAGACGGACAGACGGATATAGACGGACAGACGGACAGACGGATATAGACGGACAGACGGACAGACGGATATAGACGGACAGACGGACAGACGGATATAGACGGACAGACGGATATAGACGGACAGACGGATATAGACGGACAGACGGATATAGACGGACAGACGGATATAGACGGACAGACGGATATAGACAGACAGACGGATATAGACGGACAGACGGATATAGACGGACAGACGGACAGACGAATATAGACGGATATAGACGGATATAGACGGATAGACGGACAGACGGATATAGACGGACAGACGGACAGACGGATATAGACGGACAGCGCCGTCAATAGTAGTCAAGAGTTCAATGAGTGCCATATAAATGGTTAAGCTAAAATTGACTCGTTTAATGAACAACCCATGCTATGTTCCTCCGTATTTAGATGTTTTTAAGCAAGATGTCGCAGGAGCTACCACTAAACAGAATCAAATGATAAACATGGGAGGAAGTGGTGCCACCATTAGCGCAGAGGAAGCTGCAAATGTAGGCACACTGTCAAGTCCTGAAAATGGAAACATGGTAATGTATCTGAACTGAATGGAGAAGGATTCTGTTCTGACATAGACGGACATAGACGGACATAGACGGACATAGACGGACATAGACGGACATAGACGGACATAGACGGACATAGACGGACATAGACGGACATAGACGGACATAGACGGACATAGACGGACAGACGGACATAGACGGACATAGACGGACATAGACGGATAGACGGACATAGACGGATAGACGGACAGACGGACAGACGGACAGACGGACATAGACGGACATAGACGGACATAAAGGTACTGTCTGGTGTTCATTAACCAAGTGGGTTGAGATATGTCCATCCAAGAAAGCGGACGCCACGGCAGTCGCATAAGCCATATGCAAAAGGATCATTCCCAGCCATGGAATACCACGAGTCATTTGGAGTGATGGTGGTGCTCGCTTCGTGAGCCGCGTGATCCAAGCTATGGGTCGGCATCTTGCAATCAACCAAGTTGGCCACCACCGTCAAAGCTGATGAACGAGGGTCGGAGCTCACGACCAGGATCCAGTGTGGGGCTTGGATGTGCCCCTCAAACACAAACACTGGTCAGTCCAAAATTCTAATGACTCTGTTCCCCTGGGTGCGTGTGACAAAGAACGCCCTGCATCTGGAGACCATTTACTGCAGGTTCCAGGCCTGTGTCAGCGCATCAGTCTGGCTGCGGCAAGGCCGAGAGGCCCAGATAGCCGCCATGGCCCAGGTGATTTTCCAGGGCCGCCCTGCTCTTGACGGAGTCGCCACCCATTGGGGAGGTGTGTGCCATTGTGGGACACTCGTGCTGCGCCTTCATCCCTGTCGACGCGTCCTGCTCGATCCATGATGCCATGGAAGCTATGGGAAACATGCGGAGCGCTGTGACCGGGGATCCACTTCCATCCACTTCCATAAGAGGGGTGGTTTGACTGGTTCCTCTCAGGCTCATGAACACACACTTTTGAAATCCCTAATACTATTTGTAACTGTTATTGACCTTGTGCTTATCATCCTAACCTGTTATTTACCCTGCTTCTCAGGTTTGAACAAACGTACCATTAATGCCATTGTTGAACTACCATGATTGAAGTGATTTGTGAAGAATTTCATTTAAAAGTAGCGTCGTGATGAATGAAGTTTTGATATTTTTATAGTCACAAAGGAGGGAATATTGGGGTAGACCTGCCAACTGGTTTAATAATTGTTTGTTCATGTCCAGCCAATGTGGCCAAACTGGTTTTACAATTGTTTGTTAGGACAGTGGAATGTAGGAAAAGCCAACTAGCTGGCCTTGCAATTGTTTGTTCGCACTACGAATTGTAAGATAGCTAACTAGCTGGCCTTGCAATTGTTTCCTTGTATTGAGGAATATGGTCAACTCAATTTGGAACTGTTTGTTCGAAACGTGCAATATAAGATAGGCTGCGGCAGTTTGTATGTGCTATAAAAACATCATGTTTGCATACAACTTAAACCTGCTAATGTCTAACCATATTAGCCCAAAGCTTTGTTTACATAAGCTCTGTCCTACATCACTGTCTTAGAAATATTACCCTATAGTTCCTATAAAAAGACTGAGCTCTGTTCATTCAGAGAGAATTGCGAGGAAGGCAGGCTGTGAGAGGTTCACAGCTGTCGGAGCATTCTCCAACCATCCTGCAGTCCGGTAATAAACCTATTTCCTATTTAAATTGATCTCACTCGTTCTTAACCTGCTCCTGAAGTTGTATTTTCAGACCTATCAGGACCGACGGAGAGACGGATATAGACGGACCGACGGACAGACGGATATAGACGGACCGACGGATATAGACGGACAGACGGATATAGACGGACAGACGGACAGACAGACATAGACGGACAGACGGACATAGACGGACATAGACGGACATAGACGGACATAGACGGACAGACGGACATAGACGGACAGACGGACATAGACGGACCGACGGACAGACGGATATAGACGGACCGACGGACAGACGGATATATACGGACCGACGGATATAGACGGACCGACGGATATAGACGGACCGACGGACAGACGGATATAGACGGACAGACGGATATAGACGGACAGACGGATATAGACGGACAGACGGACAGACGGATATAGACGGACAGACGGATATAGACGGACAGACGGATATAGACGGACAGACGGATATAGACTAACAGACGGATATAGACGGACAGACGGATATAGACGGACCGACGGATATAGACGGACAGACGGATATAGACGGACAGACGGATATAGACGGACAGACGGATATAGACGGTCAGACGGACAGACGGATATAGACGGACAGACGGATATAGACGGACAGACGGATATAGACGGACAGACGGATATAGACGGACAGACAGACAGACGGATATAGACGGACAGACGGATATAGACGGATATAGACGGCCAGACGGACAGACGGATATAGACGGACAGACGGATATAGACGGACAGACGGATATAGACGGACAGACGGACAGACGGATATAGACGGACAGACGGATATAGACGGACAGACGGATATAGACGGACAGACGGATATAGACGGACAGACGGATATAGACGGACATAGACGGATACAGACGGACATAGACGGATACAGACGGACATAGACGGATACAGACGGATATAGACGGATATAGACGGACAGACGGATATAGACGGACAGACGGACAGACGGATATAGACGGACAGACGGATATAGACGGACAGACGGATATAGACGGATATAGACGGACAGACGGATATAGACGGATATAGACGGACAGACGGATATAGACGGACAGACGGATATAGACGGACAGACGGATATAGACGGACAGACGGATATGGACGGACAGACGGATATAGACGGACAGACGGATATAGACGGACAGACGGACAGACGGATATAGACGGATATAGACGGACAGACGGATATAGACGGACAGACGGATATAGACGGACAGACGGATATAGACGGACAGACGGATATAGACGGACAGACGGATATAGACGGACAGACGGATATAGACGGACAGACGGATATAGACGGACAGACGGATATAGACGGACAGACGGATATAGACGGACAGACGGACAGACGGATATAGACGGACAGACGGATATAGACGGACAGACGGATATAGACGGACAGACGGATATAGACGGACAGACGGATATAGACGGACAGACGGATATAGACGGACAGACGGATATAGACGGACAGACGGATATAGACGGACAGACGGATATAGACGGACAGACGGATATAGACGGACAGACGGACAGACGGATATAGACGGACAGACGGATATAGACGGACAGACGGATATAGACGGACAGACGGATATAGACTAACAGACGGATATAGACGGACAGACGGATATAGACGGACCGACGGATATAGACGGACAGACGGATATAGACGGACAGACGGATATAGACGGACAGACGGATATAGACGGTCAGACGGACAGACGGATATAGACGGACAGACGGATATAGACGGACAGACGGATATAGACGGACAGACGGATATAGACGGACAGACAGACAGACGGATATAGACGGACAGACGGATATAGACGGATATAGACGGCCAGACGGACAGACGGATATAGACGGACAGACGGATATAGACGGACAGACGGATATAGACGGACAGACGGACAGACGGATATAGACGGACAGACGGATATAGACGGACAGACGGATATAGACGGACAGACGGATATAGACGGACAGACGGATATAGACGGACATAGACGGATACAGACGGACATAGACGGATACAGACGGACATAGACGGATACAGACGGATATAGACGGATATAGACGGACAGACGGATATAGACGGACAGACGGACAGACGGATATAGACGGACAGACGGATATAGACGGACAGACGGATATAGACGGATATAGACGGACAGACGGATATAGACGGATATAGACGGACAGACGGATATAGACGGACAGACGGATATAGACGGACAGACGGATATAGACGGACAGACGGATATGGACGGACAGACGGATATAGACGGACAGACGGATATAGACGGACAGACGGACAGACGGATATAGACGGATATAGACGGACAGACGGATATAGACGGACAGACGGATATAGACGGACAGACGGATATAGACGGACAGACGGATATAGACGGACAGACGGATATAGACGGACAGACGGATATAGACGGACAGACGGATATAGACGGACAGACGGATATAGACGGACAGACGGATATAGACGGACAGACGGACAGACGGATATAGACGGACAGACGGATATAGACGGACAGACGGATATAGACGGACAGACGGATATAGACGGACAGACGGATATAGACGGACAGACGGATATAGACGGACAGACGGATATAGACGGACAGACGGATATAGACGGACAGACGGATATAGACGGACAGACGGATATAGACGGACAGACGGATATAGACAATATAGACGGATATAGACGGACAGACGGATATAGACGGACAGACGGACAGACGAATATAGACGGATATAGACGGATATAGACGGATAGACGGACAGACGGATATAGACGGACAGACGGATATAGACGGACAGACGGATATAGACGGACAGACGGATATAGACGGACAGACGGATATAGACGGACAGACGGACAGACGGATATAGACGGACAGACGGATACAGACGGACATAGACGGACAGACGGACATAGACGGACAGACGGACATAGACGGACAGACGGACATAGACGGACAGACGGATATAGACGGACAGACGGATATAGACGGACAGACGGACAGACGGATATAGACGGACAGACGGATATAGACGGACAGACGGATATAGACGGACAGACGGACAGACGGATATAGACGACAGACGGATATAGACGGACAGACGGACAGACGGATACAGACGGACAGACGGACATAGACGGATACAGACGGACAGATGGACATAGACGGATACAGACGGACAGACGGACATAGACGGATACAGACGGACAGACGGACATAGACGGATACAGACGGACAGACGGACATAGACGGATACAGACGGACATAGACGGATACAGACGGACATAGACGGATACAGACGGATATAGACGGATATAGACGGACAGACGGATATAGACGGACAGACGGACAGACGGATATAGACGGACAGACGGATATAGACGGATATAGACGGACAGACGGATATAGACGGATATAGACGGACAGACGGATATAGACGGATATAGACGGACAGACGGATATAGACGGATATAGACGGACAGACGGACAGACGGATATAGACGGACAGACGGATATAGACGGACAGACGGACAGACGGATATAGACGGACAGACGGATATAGACGGACAGACGGATATAGACGGACAGACGGATATAGACGGACAGACGGATATAGGCGAACAGACGGATATAGACGGATATAGACGGAAATAGACGGACAGACGGATATAGACGGACAGACGGATATAGACGGACAGACGGACAGACGGATATAGACGGACAGACGGATATAGACGGACAGACGGATATAGATGGACAGACAGACAGACGGATATAGACGGACAGACGGATATAGACGGACCGACGGACAGACGGATATAGACGGACAGACGGACAGACGGATATAGACGGACAGACGGATATAGACGGACAGACGGACAGACGGATATAGACGGACAGACGGACATAGACGGACAGACGGACATAGACGGACAGACGGACATAGACGGACAGACGGACAGACGGACAGACGGACATAGACGGACAGACGGACATAGACGGACAGACGGACATAGACGGACAGACGGACATAGACGGACAGACGGACATAGACGGACAGACGGACATAGACGGACAGATGGACATAGACGGACATAGACGGACATAGACGGACATAGACGGACATAGACGGACATAGACGGACAGACGGACATAGACGGACAGACGGATATAGACAGACAGACGGACAGACGGACAGACGGATATAGACGGACAGACGGACATAGACGGACAGACGGACAGACGGACATAGACGGACAGACGGTCAGACGGACAGACGGACATAGACGGACAGACGGACATAGACGGATATAGACGGACAGACGGATATAGATGGACAGACGGACAGACGGATATAGACGGACCGACGGACAGACGGATATAGACGGACCGACGGACAGACGGATATAGACGGACAGACGGACAGACGGATATAGACGGACAGACGGATATAGACGGACAGACGGACAGACGGATATAGACGGACATAGACGGACAGACGGACATAGACGGACAGACGGACATAGACGGACAGACGGACATAGACGGACAGACGGACATAGACGGACATAGACGGACAGACGGACATAGACGGACATAGACGGACAGACGGACATAGACGGACAGACGGACATAGACGGACAGACGGACATAGACGGACAGACGGACATAGACGGACAGACGGACATAGACGGACAGACGGACATAGACGGACATAGACGGACAGACGGACATAGACGGACAGACGGACATAGACGGACAGACGGACATAGACGGACAGACGGACATAGACGGACAGACGGACATAGACGGACAGACGGACATAGACGGACAGACGGACATAGACGGACAGACGGACATAGACGGACAGACGGACATAGACGGACAGACGGACAGACGGACATAGACGGACATAGACGGACAGACGGACATAAACGGACAGACGGACATAGACGGACAGACGGACATAGACGGACAGACGGACATAGACGGACATAGACGGACATAGACGGACAGACGGACATAGACGGACAGACGGACATAGACGGACATAGACGGACAGACGGACATAGACGGACAGACGAACATAGACGGACAGACGGACATAGACGGACAGACGGACATAGACGGACATAGACGGACAGACGGACATAGACGGACAGACGGACATAGACGGACAGACGGACAGACGGACATAGACGGACAGACGGAGAGACGGACATAGACGGACAGACGGCCCGACGGACAGACGGACCGACGGACAGACGGATATAGACGGACCGACGGATATAGACGGCCAGACGGATATAGACGGACAGACGGATATAGACGGACAGACGGACAGACGGATATAGACAGATATAGACGGACAGACGGATATAGACAGACAGACGGATATAGACGGACAGACGGATATAGACGGACAGACGGATATAGACGGACCGACGGATATAGACGGACAGACGGATATAGACGGACAGACGGATATAGACGGTCAGACGGACAGACGGATATAGACGGACAGACGGATATAGACGGACAGACGGACAGACGGATATAGACGGACAGACGGATATAGACGGACAGACAGACAGACGGATATAGACGGACAGACGGATATAGACGGATATAGACGGCCAGACGGACAGACGGATATAGACGGACAGATGGATATAGACGGACAGACGGATATAGACGGACAGACGGATATAGACGGACAGACGGATATAGACGGACAGACGGATATAGACGGACAGACGGATATAGACGGACAGACGGATATAGACGGACAGACGGATATAGACGGACAGACGGATATAGACGGACATAGACGGATACAGACGGACATAGACGGATACAGACGGACAGACGGACATAGACGGACAGACGGATATAGACGGATATAGACGGACAGACGGATATAGACGGACAGACGGATATAGACGGACAGACGGATATAGACGGACAGACGGATATAGACGGACAGACGGATATAGACGGACAGACGGATATAGACGGACAGACGGATATAGACGGATATAGACGGACAGACGGATATAGACGGACAGACGGATATAGACGGATATAGACGGACAGACGGATATAGACGGATATAGACGGACAGACGGATATAGACGGACAGACGGATATAGACGGACAGACGGATATAGACGGACAGACGGATATAGACGGACAGACGGATATAGACGGACAGACGGATATAGACGGACAGACGGACAGACGGATATAGACGGATATAGACGGATATAGACGGACAGACGGATATAGACGGACAGACGGATATAGACGGACAGACGGATATAGACGGACAGACGGATATAGACGGACAGACGGATATAGACGGACAGACGGATATAGACGGACAGACGGACAGACGGATATAGACGGATATAGACGGACAGACGGATATAGACGGACAGACGGATATAGACGGACAGACGGATATAGACGGACAGACGGATATAGACGGACAGACGGATGTAGACGGACAGACGGACAGACGGACAGACGGACAGACGGATATAGACGGACAGACGGACAGACGGATATAGACGGACAGACGGATATAGACGGACAGACGGATATAGACGGACAGACGGATATAGACGGACAGACGGATATAGACGGACAGACGGATATAGACGGACAGACGGACAGACGCACAGACGGATATAGACGGACAGACGGATATAGACGGACAGACGGATATAGACGGACAGACGGACAGACGGATATAGACGGACAGACGGATATAGACGATATAGACGGACAGACGGATATAGACGGACAGACGGATATAGACAGACAGACGGACAGACGAATATAGACGGATATAGACGGATATAGACGGATATAGACGGATAGACGGACAGACGGATATAGACGGACAGACGGATATAGACGGACAGACGGATATAGACGGACAGACGGATATAGACGGATATAGACGGACAGACGGATATAGACGGACAGACGGATACAGACGGACATAGACGGACAGACGGACATAGACGGACATAGACGGACAGACGGACATAGACGGACAGACGGATATAGACGGACAGACGGATATAGACGGACAGACGGACAGACGGATATAGACGGACAGACGGATATAGACGGACAGACGGATATAGACGGACAGACGGACAGACGGATATAGACGACAGACGGATATAGACGGACAGACGGACAGACGGATACAGACGGACAGACGGACATAGACGGATACAGACGGACAGATGGACATAGACGGATACAGACGGACAGACGGACATAGACGGATACAGACGGACAGACGGACATAGACGGATACAGACGGACAGACGGACATAGACGGATACAGACGGACAGACGGACATAGACGGATACAGACGGACATAGACGGACAGACGGACATAGACGGACAGACGGATATAGACGGATATATACGGACAGACGGATATAGACGGACAGACGGACAGACGGATATAGACGGACAGACGGATATAGACGGATATAGACGGACAGACGGATATAGACGGATATAGACGGACAGACGGATACAGACGGATATAGACGGACAGACGGATATAGACGGATATAGACGGACAGACGGACAGACGGATATAGACGGACAGACGGATATAGACGGACAGACGGACAGACGGATATAGACGGACAGACGGACAGACGGATATAGACGGACAGACGGATAAAGACGGACAGACGGATATAGACGGACAGACGGATATAGGCGGACAGACGGATATAGACGGATATAGACGGAAATAGACGGACAGACGGATATAGACGGACAGACGGATATAGACGGACAGACGGACAGACGGATATAGACGGACAGACGGACAGACGGATATAGATGGACAGACGGACAGACGGATATAGACGGACCGACGGACAGACGGATATAGACGGACCGACGGACAGACGGATATAGACGGACAGACGGACAGACGGATATAGACGGACAGACGGATATAGACGGACAGACGGACAGACGGATATAGACGGACAGACGGACATAGACGGACAGACGGACAGACGGACATAGACGGACAGACGGTCAGACGGACAGACGGACATAGACGGACAGACGGACATAGACGGATATAGACGGACAGACGGACATAGACGGATATAGACGGACAGACGGACATAGACGGATATAGACGGACAGACGGACATAGACGGATATAGACGGATATAGACGGACAGACGGATATAGACGGACCGACGGACAGACGGATATAGACGGACCGACGGATATAGACGGACAGACGGATATAGACGGACAGACGGATATAGACGGACAGACGGATATAGACGGACAGACGGATATAGACGGACAGACGGATATAGACGGTCAGACGGACAGACGGATATAGACGGATATAGACGGACAGACGGACAGACGGATATAGACGAACTGACGGACAGACGGACAGACGGATATAGACGGACAGACGGATATAGACGGACAGACGGATATAGACGGATATAGACGGACAGACGGACAGACGGATATAGACGGACAGACGGATATAGACGGACAGACGGACAGACGGATATAGACAGACAGACGGACAGACGGATATAGACGGACAGACGGATATAGACGGACAGACGGATATAGACGGACAGACGGATATAGACGGACAGACGGATATAGACGGACAGACGGATATAGACGGGCAGACGGATATAGACGGACAGACGGACAGACGAATATAGACGGACAGACGGATATTGACGGACAGACGGATATAGACGGACAGACGGATATAGACGGACAGACGGATATAGACGGACAGACGGATATAGACGGACAGACGGATATAGACGGACAGACGGATATAGACGGACAGGCGGACAGACGGATATAGACGGACAGACGGACAGACGGATATAGACGGACAGACGGATATAGACGGACAGACGGACAGACGGATATAGACGGACAGACGGACAGACGGATATAGACGGACAGACGGATATAGACGGACAGACGGACAGACGGATATAGACGGACAGACGGATATAGACGGACAGACGGACAGACGGATATAGACGGACAGACGGACAGACGGATATAGACAGACAGACGGACAGACGGATATAGACGGATATAGACGGATATAGACGGACAGACGGACAGACGGATATAGACGGACAGACGGATATAGACGGACAGACGGATATAGGCGGACAGACGGACATAGACGGACAGACGGACATAGACGGACAGACGGACAGACGGACAGACGGACATAGACGGACAGACGGACAGACGGACATAGACGGACAGACGGATATAGACGGACAGACGGACAGACGGATATAGACGGACAGACGGATATAGACGGACAGACGGATATAGACGCACAGACGGATATAGACGGACAGACGGATATAGACGGACAGACGGACAGACGGATATAGACGGACAGACGGATATAGACGGACAGACGGACAGACGGATACAGACGGAAAGACGGACATAGACGGATACAGACGGACAGACGGACATAGACGGATACAGACGGACAGACGGACATAGACGGATACAGACGGACATAGACGGATACAGACGGACATAGACGGATACAGACGGACATAGACGAATACAGACGGACAGACGGACATAGACGGATACAGACGGACAGACGGACATAGACGGATACAGACGGACAGACGGACATAGACGGACAGACGGATATAGACGGATATAGACGGACAGACGGATATAGACGGACAGACGGATATAGACGGACAGACGGATATAGACGGACAGACGGATATAGACGGATATAGACGGACAGACGGATATAGACGGATATAGACGGACAGACGGATATAGACGGATATAGACGGACAGACGGATATAGACGGATATAGACGGATATAGACGGATATAGACGGACAGACGGACAGACGGATATAGACGGACAGACGGACAGACGGATATAGACGGACAGACGGATATAGACGGACAGACGGATATAGACGGACAGACGGATATAGACGATTATAGACGGACAGATGGATATAGACGGACAGACGGATATAGACGGACAGACGGATATAGACGGACAGACGGACAGAGGGATATAGACGGACAGACGGATATAGACGGACAAACGGATATAGACGGACAGACGGACAGACGGATATAGACGGACAGACGGACAGAGGGATATAGACGGACAGACGGATATAGACGGACAAACGGATATAGACGGACAGACGGACAGACGGATATAGACGGACATAGACGGACATAGACGGACATAGACGGACATAGACGGACAGACGGACATAGACGGACAGACGGATATAGACGGACAGACGGACAGACGGATATAGACGGACAGACGGACATAGACGGACAGACGGACAGACGGACATAGACGGACAGACAGTCAGACGGACATAGACGGACAGACGGACAGACGGATATAGACGGACAGACGGATATAGACGGACAGACGGATATAGAAGGATATAGACGGACAGACGGATATAGACGGACAGACGGATATAGACGGATATAGACGGACAGACGGATATAGACGGATATAGACGGATATAGACGGACAGACGGACAGACGGATATAGACGGACAGACGGACAGACGGATATAGACGGACATACGGATATAGACGGACAGACGGATATAGACGGACAGACGGACAGACGGATATAGACGGATATAGACGGACAGACGGATATAGACCGACAGACGGATATAGACGGACAGACGGACAGAGGGATATAGAGGGACAGACGGATATAGACGAACAGACGGATATAGACGGACAGACGGACAGACGGATATAGACGGACATAGACGGACATAGACGGACATAGACGGACATAGACGGACATAGACGGACAGACGGACATAGACGGACAGACGGATATAGACGGACAGACGGACAGACGGATATAGACGGACAGACGGATATAGACGGACGGATGGACATAGACGGACAGACGGACAGACGGACAGACGGACATAGACGGACAGACGGTCAGACGGACAGACGGACATAGACGGACAGACGGACATAGACGGACAGACGGACATAGACGGACAGACGGAGAGACGGACAGACGGATATAGACGGATATAGACGGACAGACGGATATAGACGGACAGACGGATATAGACGGACAGACGGACATAGACGGACAGACGGACAGACGGACATAGACGGACAGACGGTCAGACGGACATAGACGGACAGACGGACATAGACGGATATAGACGGACAGACGGATATAGATGGACAGACGGACAGACGGATATAGACGGACCGACGGACAGACGGATATAGACGGACCGACGGACAGACAGATATAGACGGACAGACGGACAGACGGATATAGACGGACAGACGGATATAGACGGACAGACGGACAGACGGATATAGAATGACATAGACGGACAGACGGACAGACGGACAGACGGACATAGACGGACAGACGGACATAGACGGACAGACGGACATAGACGGACATAGACGGACAGACGGACATAGACGGACAGACGGACATAGACGGACATAGACGGACAGACGGACATAGACGGACAGACGGACATAGACGGACAGACGGACATAGACGGACAGACGGACATAGACGGACAGACGGACATGGACGGACAGACGGACATAGACGGACATAGACGGACAGACGGACATAGACGGACAGACGGACAGACGGACATAGACGGACAGACGGACATAGACGGACAGACGGACATAGACGGACAGACGGACATAGACGGACAGACGGACATAGACGGACAGACGGACATAGACGGACAGACGGACATAGACGGACAGACGGACATAGACGGACAGACGGACATAGACGGACAGACGGACATAGACGGACATAGACGGACAGACGGACATAAACGGACAGACGGACATAGACGGACAGACGGACATAGACGGACAGACGGACATAGACGGACATAGACGGACATAGACGGACAGACGGACATAGACGGACAGACGGACATAGACGGACAGACGGACATAGACGGACATAGACGGACAGACGGACATAGACGGACAGACGAACATAGACGGACAGACGGACATAGACGGACAGACGGACATAGACGGACATAGACGGACAGACGGACATAGACGGACAGACGGACATAGACGGACAGACGGACATAGACGGACAGACGGACATAGACGGACAGACGGAGAGACGGACATAGACGGACAGACGGCCCGACGGACAGACGGACCGACGGACAGACGGATATAGACGGACCGACGGATATAGACGGCCAGACGGATATAGACGGACAGACGGATATAGACGGACAGACGGACAGACGGATATAGACGGATATAGACGGACAGACGGATATAGACAGACAGACGGATATAGACGGACAGACGGATATAGACGGACAGACGGATATAGACGGACCGACGGATATAGACGGACAGACGGATATAGACGGACAGACGGATATAGACGGTCAGACGGACAGACGGATATAGACGGACAGACGGATATAGACGGACAGACGGACAGACGGATATAGACGGACAGACGGATATAGACGGACAGACAGACAGACGGATATAGACGGACAGACGGATATAGACGGATATAGACGGCCAGACCGACAGACGGATATAGACGGACAGACGGATATAGACGGACAGACGGATATAGACGGACAGACGGATATAGACGGACAGACGGATATAGACGGACAGACGGATATAGACGGACAGACGGATATAGACGGACAGACGGATATAGACGGACAGACGGATATAGACGGACAGACGGATATAGACGGACATAGACGGATACAGACGGACATAGACGGATACAGACGGACAGACGGACATAGACGGACAGACGGATATAGACGGATATAGACGGACAGACGGATATAGACGGACAGACGGATATAGACGGACAGACGGATATAGACGGACAGACGGATATAGACGGACAGACGGATATAGACGGATATAGACGGACAGACGGATATAGACGGACAGACGGATATAGACGGATATAGACGGACAGACGGATATAGACGGATATAGACGGATATAGACGGACAGACGGATATAGACGGACAGACGGATATAGACGGACAGACGGATATAGACGGACAGACGGATATAGACGGACAGACGGATATAGACGGACAGACGGATATAGACGGACAGACGGATATAGACGGACAGACGGACAGACGGATATAGACGGATATAGACGGACAGACGGATATAGACGGACAGACGGATATAGACGGACAGACGGATATAGACGGACAGACGGATATAGACGGACAGACGGATATAGACGGACAGACGGATATAGACGGACAGACGGACAGACGGATATAGACGGATATAGACGGACAGACGGATATAGACGGACAGACGGATATAGACGGACAGACGGATATAGACGGACAGACGGATATAGACGGACAGACGGATGTAGACGGACAGACGGACAGACGGACAGACGGATATAGACGGACAGACGGACAGACGGATATAGACGGACAGACGGATATAGACGGACAGACGGATATAGACGGACAGACGGATATAGACGGACAGACGGATATAGACGGACAGACGGACAGACGCACAGACGGATATAGACGGACAGACGGATATAACCGGACAGACGGATATAGACGGACAGACGGACAGACGGACAGACGGATATAGACGGACAGACGGATATAGACGATATAGACGGACAGACGGATATAGACGGACAGACGGATATAGACGGACAGACGGACAGACGAATATAGACGGATATAGACGGATATAGACGGATATAGACGGATAGACGGACAGACGGATATAGACGGACAGACGGACAGACGGATATAGACGGACAGACGGATATAGACGGACAGACGGATATAGACGGATATAGACGGACAGACGGACAGACGGATATAGACGGACAGACGGATACAGACGGACATAGACGGACAGACGGACATAGACGGACAGACGGACATAGACGGACAGACGGACATAGACGGACAGACGGATATAGACGGACAGACGGATATAGACGGACAGACGGACAGACGGATATAGACGGACAGACGGATATAGACGGACAGACGGATATAGACGGACAGACGGACAGACGGATATAGACGACAGACGGATATAGACGGACAGACGGATACAGACGGACAGACGGACATAGACGGATACAGACGGACAGATGGACATAGACGGATACAGACGGACAGACGGACATAGACGGATACAGACGGACAGACGGACATAGACGGATACAGACGGACAGACGGACATAGACGGATACAGACGGACAGACGGACATAGACGGATACAGACGGACATAGACGGATACAGACGGACAGACGGACATAGACGGACAGACGGATATAGACGGATATAGACGGACAGACGGATATAGACGGACAGACGGACAGACGGATATAGACGGACAGACGGATATAGACGGATATAGACGGACAGACGGATATAGATGGATATAGACGGATATAGACGGACAGACGGATATAGACGGATATAGACGGACAGACGGATATAGATGGATATAGACGGATATAGACGGACAGACGGATATAGACGGATATAGACGGACAGACGGATATAGACGGATATAGACGGACAGACGGATATAGACGGACAGACGGATATAGACGGACAGACGGACAGACGGATATAGACGGACAGAAGGACAGACGGATATAGACGGACAGACGGATATAGACGGACAGACGGATATAGACGGACAGACGGATATAGGCGGACAGACGGATATAGACGGATATAGACGGAAATAGACGGACAGACGGATATAGACGGACAGACGGATATAGACGGACAGACGGACAGACGGATATCGACGGACAGACGGATATAGACGGACAGACGGATATAGATGGACAGACGGACAGACGGATATAGACGGACCGACGGACAGACGGATATAGACGGACCGACGGACAGACGGATATAGACGGACAGACGGACAGACGGATATAGACGGACAGACGGATATAGACGGACAGACGGACAGACGGATATAGACGGACAGACGGACATAGATGGACAGACGGACAGACGGACATAGACGGACAGACGGTCAGACGGACAGACGGACATAGACGGACAGACGGACATAGACGGATATAGACGGACAGACGGACATAGACGGATATAGACGGACAGACGGACATAGACGGATATAGACGGACAGACGGACATAGACGGATATAGACGGATATAGACGGACAGACGGATATAGACGGACCGACGGACAGACGGATATAGACGGACCGACGGATATAGACGGACAGACGGATATAGACGGACAGACGGATATAGACGGACAGACGGATATAGACGGACAGACGGATATAGACGGTCAGACGGACAGACGGATATAGACGGATATAGACGGACAGACGGACAGACGGATATAGACGAACTGACGGACAGACGGACAGACGGATATAGACGGACAGACGGACAGACGGACAGACGGATATAGACGCGGACAGACGGATATAGACGGACAGACGGACAGACGGATATAGACAGACAGACGGACAGACGGATATAGACGGACAGACGGATATAGACGGACAGACGGATATAGACGGACAGACGGATATAGACGGACAGACGGATATAGACGGACAGACGGATATAGACGGGCAGACGGATATAGACGGACAGACGGACAGACGAATATAGACAGACAGACGGATATTGACGGACAGACGGATATAGACGGACAGACGGATATAGACGGACAGACGGATATAGACGGACAGACGGATATAGACGGACAGACGGATATAGACGGACAGGCGGACAGACGGATATAGACGGACAGACGGACAGACGGATATAGACGGACAGACGGACAGACGGATATAGACGGACAGACGGACAGACGGATATAGACGGACAGACGGACAGACGGATATAGACGGACAGACGGATATAGACGGACAGACGGATATAGACGGACAGACGGATATAGACGGACAGACGGACAGACGGATATAGACGGACAGACGGACAGACGGATATAGACGGATATAGACGGACAGACGGACAGACGGATATAGACGGACAGACGGATATAGACGGATATAGACGGACAGACGGATATAGACGGATAGACGGACAGACGGATATAGACGGACAGACGGACAGACGGATATAGACGGACAGACGGACAGACGGATATAGACAGACAGACGGACAGACGGATATAGACGGATATAGACGGACAGACGGACAGACGGATATAGACGGACAGACGGATATAGACGGACAGACGGATATAGGCGGACAGACGGACATAGACGGACAGACGGACATAGACGGACAGACGGACAGACGGACAGACGGACATAGACGGACAGACGGACAGACGGACATAGACGGACAGACGGATATAGACGGACAGACGGACAGACGGATATAGACGGACAGACGGACAGACGGATATAGACGGACAGACAGATATAGACGCACAGACGGATATAGACGGACAGACGGATATAGACGGACAGACGGACAGACGGATATAGACGGACAGACGGATATAGACGGACAGACGGACAGACGGATACAGACGGAAAGACGGACATAGACGGATACAGACGGACAGACGGACATAGACGGATACAGACGGACAGACGGACATAGACGGATACAGACGGACATAGACGGATACAGACGGACATAGACGGATACAGACGGACATAGACGAATACAGACGGACAGACGGACATAGACGGATACAGACGGACAGACGGACATAGACGGATACAGACGGACAGACGGACATAGACGGACAGACGGATATAGACGGATATAGACGGACAGACGGATATAGACGGACAGACGGATATAGACGGACAGACGGATATAGACGGACAGACGGATATAGACGGATATAGACGGACAGACGGATATAGACGGATATAGACGGACAGACGGATATAGACGGATATAGACGGACAGACGGATATAGACGGATATAGACGGATATAGACGGATATAGACGGACAGACGGATATAGACGGACAGACGGACAGACGGATATAGACGGACAGACGGATATAGACGGACAGACGGATATAGACGGACAGACGGATATAGACGGACAGACGGACAGACGGATATAGACGATTATAGACGGACAGACGGATATAGACGGACAGACGGATATAGACGGACAGACGGATATAGACGGACAGACGGACAGAGGGATATAGACGGACAGACGGATATAGACGGACAAACGGATATAGACGGACAGACGGACAGACGGATATAGACGGACATAGACGGACATAGACGGACATAGACGGACATAGACGGACATAGACGAACATAGACGGACAGACGGACATAGACGGACAGACGGATATAGACGGACAGACGGACAGACGGATATAGACGGACAGACGGACATAGACGGACAGACGGACAGACGGACATAGACGGACAGACGGTCAGACGGACATAGACGGACAGACGGACATAGACGGACAGACGGACAGACGGATATAGACGGACAGACGGATATAGACGGACAGACGGATATAGAAGGATATAGACGGACATACGGATATAGACGGACAGACGGATATAGACGGATATAGACGGACAGACGGATATAGACGGATATAGACGGATATAGACGGACAGACGGACAGACGGATATAGACGGACAGACGGACAGGCGGATATAGACGGACAGACGGATATAGACGGACAGACGGATATAGACGGACAGACGGACAGACGGATATAGACGGATATAGACGGACAGACGGATATAGACCGACAGACGGATATAGACGGACAGACGGACAGAGGGATATAGAGGGACAGACGGATATAGACGAACAGACGGATATAGACGGACAGACGGACAGACGGATATAGACGGACATAGACGGACATAGACGGACATAGACGGACATAGACGGACATAGACGGACAGACGGACATAGACGGACAGACGGATATAGACGGACAGACGGACAGACGGATATAGACGGACAGACGGATATAGACGGACGGATGGACATAGACGGACAGACGGACAGACGGACAGACGGACATAGACGGACAGACGGTCAGACGGACATAGACGGACAGACGGACATAGACGGACAGACGGACAGACGGATATAGACGGACAGACGGATATAGACGGACAGACGGACATAGACGGATATAGACGGACAGACGGACATAGACGGATATAGACGGACAGACGGACATAGACGGATATAGACGGACAGACGGACATAGACGGATATAGACGGACAGACGGATATAGACGGACAGACGGATATAGACGGACCGACGGATATAGACGGACCGACGGACAGACGGATATAGACGGACCGACGGATATAGACGGACAGACGGATATAGACGGACAGACGGATATAGACGGTCAGACGGACAGACGGATATAGACGGATATAGACGGACAGACGGACAGACGGATATAGACGGACAGACGGATATAGACGGACAGACGGACAGACGGATATAGACGGACAGACGGATATAGACGGATATAGACGGACAGACGGACAGACGGATATAGACGGACAGACGGATATAGACGGACAGACGGACAGACGGATATAGACAGACAGACGGACAGACGGATATAGACGGACAGACGGATATAGACGGACAGACGGATATAGACGGACAGACGGATATAGACGGACAGACGAATATAGACGGACAGACGGACATAGACGGACAGACGGACAGACGGACATAGACGATTATAGACGGACAGACGGATATAGACGGACAGACGGATATAGACGGACAGACGGATATAGACGGATATAGACGGACAGACGGATATAGACGGATATAGACGGACAGACGGATATAGACGGATATAGACGGACAGACGGATATAGACGGATATAGACGGATATAGACGGATATAGACGGACAGACGGATATAGACGGACAGACGGACAGACGGATATAGACGGACAGACGGATATAGACGGACAGACGGATATAGACGGACAGACGGATATAGACGGACAGACGGACAGACGGATATAGACGATTATAGACGGACAGACGGATATAGACGGACAGACGGATATAGACGGACAGACGGATATAGACGGACAGACGGACAGAGGGATATAGACGGACAGACGGATATAGACGGACAAACGGATATAGACGGACAGACGGACAGACGGATATAGACGGACATAGACGGACATAGACGGACATAGACGGACATAGACGGACATAGACGAACATAGACGGACAGACGGACATAGACGGACAGACGGATATAGACGGACAGACGGACAGACGGATATAGACGGACAGACGGACATAGACGGACAGACGGACAGACGGACATAGACGGACAGACGGTCAGACGGACATAGACGGACAGACGGACATAGACGGACAGACGGACAGACGGATATAGACGGACAGACGGATATAGACGGACAGACGGATATAGAAGGATATAGACGGACATACGGATATAGACGGACAGACGGATATAGACGGATATAGACGGACAGACGGATATAGACGGATATAGACGGATATAGACGGACAGACGGACAGACGGATATAGACGGACAGACGGACAGGCGGATATAGACGGACAGACGGATATAGACGGACAGACGGATATAGACGGACAGACGGACAGACGGATATAGACGGATATAGACGGACAGACGGATATAGACCGACAGACGGATATAGACGGACAGACGGACAGAGGGATATAGAGGGACAGACGGATATAGACGAACAGACGGATATAGACGGACAGACGGACAGACGGATATAGACGGACATAGACGGACATAGACGGACATAGACGGACATAGACGGACATAGACGGACAGACGGACATAGACGGACAGACGGATATAGACGGACAGACGGACAGACGGATATAGACGGACAGACGGATATAGACGGACGGATGGACATAGACGGACAGACGGACAGACGGACAGACGGACATAGACGGACAGACGGTCAGACGGACATAGACGGACAGACGGACATAGACGGACAGACGGACAGACGGATATAGACGGACAGACGGATATAGACGGACAGACGGACATAGACGGATATAGACGGACAGACGGACATAGACGGATATAGACGGACAGACGGACATAGACGGATATAGACGGACAGACGGACATAGACGGATATAGACGGACAGACGGATATAGACGGACAGACGGATATAGACGGACCGACGGATATAGACGGACCGACGGACAGACGGATATAGACGGACCGACGGATATAGACGGACAGACGGATATAGACGGACAGACGGATATAGACGGTCAGACGGACAGACGGATATAGACGGATATAGACGGACAGACGGACAGACGGATATAGACGGACAGACGGATATAGACGGACAGACGGACAGACGGATATAGACGGACAGACGGATATAGACGGATATAGACGGACAGACGGACAGACGGATATAGACGGACAGACGGATATAGACGGACAGACGGACAGACGGATATAGACAGACAGACGGACAGACGGATATAGACGGACAGACGGATATAGACGGACAGACGGATATAGACGGACAGACGGATATAGACGGACAGACGAATATAGACGGACAGACGGACATAGACGGACAGACGGACAGACGGACATAGACGGACATAGACGGACAGACGGACATAGACGGACAGACGGACATAGACGGACAGACGGACATAGACGGACAGACGGACATAGACGGACAGACGGACATAGACGGACATAGACGGACATAGACGGACATAAACGGACATAGACGGACATAGACGGACATAGACGGACATAGACGGACATAGACGGACAGACGGACATAGACGGACAGACGGACAGACGGATATAGACGGACAGACGGACAGACGGATATAGACGGACAGACGGACAGACGGACAGACGGATATAGACGGACAGACGGACATAGACGGACAGACGGACATAGACGGACAGACGGTCAGACGGTCAGACGGACAGACGGACATAGACGGACAGACGGACATAGACGGATATAGACGGACAGACGGATATAGACGGACAGACGGACATAGACGGATATAGACGGACAGACGGACATAGACGGATATAGACGGACAGACGGACATAGACGGATATAGACGGACAGACGGATATAGACGGACAGACGGATATAGACGGACCGACGGATATAGACGGACCGACGGACAGACGGATATAGACGGACCGACGGATATAGACGGATATAGACGGACAGACGGACAGACGGATATAGACGGACAGACGGACAGACGGATATAGACGGACAGACGGATATAGACGGACAGACGGATATAGACGGACAGACGGATATAGACGGACAGACGGACAGACGGATATAGACGGACAGACGGATATAGACGGACAGACGGATATAGACAGACAGACGGACAGACGGATATAGACGGACAGACGGATATAGACGGACAGACGGATATAGACGGACAGACGGATATAGACGGACAGACGGATATAGACGGACAAACGGATATAGACGGACAGACGGATATAGACGGACAGACGGATATAGACGGACAGACGGATATAGACGGACAGACGGACAGACGGATATAGACGGATATAGACGGACAGACGGATATAGACGGACAGACGGATATAGACGGACAGACGGACAGACGGATATAGACGGACAGACGGACAGACGGATATAGACGGACAGACGGATATAGACGGACAGACGGATATAGACGGACAGACGGATATAGACGGACAGGCGGACAGACGGATATAGACGGACAGACGGATATAGACGGACAGACGGATATAGACGGACAGACGGACAGACGGATATAGACGGACAGACGGACAGACGGATATAGACGGACAGACGGATATAGACGGACAGACGGACAGACGGATACAGACGGAAAGACGGACATAGACGGATACAGACGGACAGACGGACATAGACGGATACAGACGGACAGACGGACATAGACGGATACAGACGGACATAGACGGATACAGACGGACATAGACGGATACAGACGGACATAGACGAATACAGACGGACAGACGGACATAGACGGATACAGACGGACAGACGGACATAGACGGATACAGACGGACAGACGGACATAGACGGACAGACGGATATAGACGGACAGACGGATATAGACGGACAGACGGATATAGACGGACAGACGGATATAGACGGACAGACGGATATAGACGGATATAGACGGACAGACGGATATAGACGGATATAGACGGACAGACGGATATAGACGGATATAGACGGACAGACGGATATAGACGGATATAGACGGATATAGACGGATATAGACGGACAGACGGATATAGACGGACAGACGGACAGACGGATATAGACGGACAGACGGATATAGACGGACAGACGGATATAGACGGACAGACGGATATAGACGGACAGACGGACAGACGGATATAGACGATTATAGACGGACAGACGGATATAGACGGACAGACGGATATAGACGGACAGACGGATATAGACGGACAGACGGACAGAGGGATATAGACGGACAGACGGATATAGACGGACAAACGGATATAGACGGACAGACGGACAGACGGATATAGACGGACATAGACGGACATAGACGGACATAGACGGACATAGACGGACATAGACGGACATAGACGGACAGACGGACATAGACGGACAGACGGATATAGACGGACAGACGGACAGACGGATATAGACGGACAGACGGACATAGACGGACAGACGGACAGACGGACATAGACGGACAGACGGTCAGACGGACATAGACGGACAGACGGATATAGACGGACAGACGGATATAGACGGACAGACGGATATAGAAGGATATAGACGGACAGACGGATATAGACGGACAGACGGATATAGACGGATATAGACGGACAGACGGATATAGACGGATATAGACGGATATAGACGGACAGACGGACAGACGGATATAGACGGACAGACGGACAGGCGGATATAGACGGACAGACGGATATAGACGGACAGACGGATATAGACGGACAGACGGACAGACGGATATAGACGGATATAGACGGACAGACGGACATAGACCGACAGACGGATATAGACGGACAGACGGACAGAGGGATATAGAGGGACAGACGGATATAGACGAACAGACGGATATAGACGGACAGACGGACAGACGGATATAGACGGACATAGACGGACATAGACGGACATAGACGGACATAGACGGACATAGACGGACATAGACGGACAGACGGACATAGACGGACAGACGGATATAGACGGACAGACGGACAGACGGATATAGACGGACAGACGGATATAGACGGACGGATGGACATAGACGGACAGACGGACAGACGGACAGACGGACATAGACGGACAGACGGTCAGACGGACAGACGGACATAGACGGACAGACGGACATAGACGGACAGACGGACAGACGGATATAGACGGACAGACGGATATAGACGGACAGACGGACATAGACGGATATAGACGGACAGACGGACATAGACGGATATAGACGGACAGACGGACATAGACGGATATAGACGGACAGACGGACATAGACGGATATAGACGGACAGACGGATATAGACGGACAGACGGATATAGACGGACCGACGGATATAGACGGACCGACGGACAGACGGATATAGACGGACCGACGGATATAGACGGACAGACGGATATAGACGGACAGACGGATATAGACGGTCAGACGGACAGACGGATATAGACGGATATAGACGGACAGACGGACAGACGGATATAGACGGACAGACGGATATAGACGGACAGACGGACAGACGGATATAGACGGACAGACGGATATAGACGGATATAGACGGACAGACGGACATAGACGGACAGACGGATATAGACGGACAGACGGATATAGACGGTCAGACGGACAGACGGATATAGACGGATATAGACGGACAGACGGACAGACGGATATAGACGGACAGACGGATATAGACGGACAGACGGACAGACGGATATAGACGGACAGACGGATATAGACGGATATAGACGGACAGACGGACAGACGGATATAGACGGACAGACGGATATAGACGGACAGACGGACAGACGGATATAGACAGACAGACGGACAGACGGATATAGACGGACAGACGGATATAGACGGACAGACGGATATAGACGGACAGACGGATATAGACGGACAGACGAATATAGACGGACAGACGGACATAGACGGACAGACGGACAGACGGACATAGACGGACATAGACGGACAGACGGACATAGACGGACAGACGGACATAGACGGACAGACGGACATAGACGGACAGACGGACATAGACGGACAGACGGACATAGACGGACATAGACGGACATAGACGGACATAAACGGACATAGACGGACATAGACGGACATAGACGGACATAGACGGACATAGACGGACAGACGGACATAGACGGACAGACGGACAGACGGATATAGACGGACAGACGGTGTCAGGTTCATTAATAATTACCTTCGTCCGTAATTATCAATAACTGCAGGAAGACATCTTATTCAATTATTGACATTTAATTAAATAGAAATGGATACAACAGGTAAAAGCCTCCGGAAGGGAGAGTTACAGCAAGTGTCCCTTACAACTTCCGAACGTCTCCTCGAATAGACATTTTCGTCCCATTCTTATGGTCACAAGTTACAGAGTTGTTGATCATTCCATCACGTATGAGTAAAAACAACATCTGGGACTACAATAACAATCAAAGTATTTTACTAATAACAAAAACAGGGACTAGACCTAACAACATTTAGATTAGAGTAATTATACAACCTCCTTGACCTAAGAATCATATAATATAATCATAATCATATAATCGTTACATACAGAAAAACCCGAAGTGTACGGTTACATAACGATAACAATATTCTTGTTATTGTCCGAATAGCCCTGTCCTCGTCACCAAGGGCCCACCAAATCTCAAGGACCCAGATTGGGTGGATTGTTTGTATAACCATCCTGGAACAGGCTGTCTAGGTTAAAGATGACTTGGCGTGACCTTAAGACTTTTGTAAAACAGAAAGAGAATGATTTAACAAAGTAATGAATTAATACAAAGAAAAGAAAGAGATTGATTTAATAAAGAAATGAATTAATATAACTATTATAATAATAAAACAGAATAAACCCAACATTCCCCCGTTTTTATAATATGTATGTTATTAGTCATTTCTTAGTAATCACTAAATGGTAATGTCGGGTGACTGATTTTTCCCGCCTACTCCTTACTCCCATGGCTGGTCTGAAAGAGAAAAAACATAATTATATTCGTCCAATTGGTCCTCGGATTTACCGTACTCCTGGACCTCACTGCTTTCCCCAAACCGTCCCATAAGATACAACTCATGTACTTTAGAATTTGTAGGGGCCATTGCAGTAGTTATAAGTCGGCTTAGCCAGGAGCGCAAACAGGGGATACTACATCACCCACACAATGTTAGGATAGCGGTAATTGTGCCTATAGTCCAAATCTTTAGATTTTCCAAAGGTCTTATCCCACCAATCTGACAATGCGGACGTATCTACTCCAGAGTGCTCTTGCATATTGCGGTTCAGTGTTTGCAGGCCAGTAATGGCCCTGGTGAGAGATCCACTGGGTGACGCGTTGTTCGGTATGAAGGTGCAACATTGTTTTCCAAACATTGCACACACGCCCCCTGTTTCAAGGATCATATCCACCGCTATGCGATTCTGGAACGCCATCAGACTGGTAGCTGCCAGTTGTTCCTTCATGGCCACAAATCCCTGTTCAGTATAATTTCCAAGTTTTGAACATTGTAATGTAAGTAATTTATTCTATCCACATTTTTGTTTGGGGTGATTAGAAGGAAGATAGACTCCCAACCTGCTGCGATCTGATTAGCCAGCTTATACTCATCTGGTACGCCCCGGGGGATGCCAATCGCATCAATGTATGTTGGATCTCCTTCCCTCCATGCCTCTCGACGATGTCGGGAGGGTCGACCCTTCACCTCCGAATTATGAGCCGCCAATTGTATCTCCTCCACTGTGGATGGAAAAACAGACATCGGTAAGAGCAGTGAGACCAAAGTACCTAGTCCTGCCGCGTTTCGGCAGGAGTCGTATAATTTATCTACCACCCCGCCACCATAGGCCAGAACGTGGTATCAGGGGTGTAGTTTGTTTTAGAACGCCGGTACACCACGTCTCATTTATCGCCCCCAGCTTCAGACCATGCCCTGTAAGGTTTAAGCAGGTAAAATGATTAAACAGTGGAAAAATTGACTTCCTATTTACCGCGTAACAGGATAAACACTGCTTCAATATTTTTTCTTGCCAAGTAGGACACGTTTTTTCATTTGTAAAAACACTTTTCCCCAAATGAATGGTGATTGAGGGAGTTGTTAGACCCCATCGTATTTTCCCTTGTCTGGTCGGTTATCCTAATCCTTTGTAAGATGGTTTAGTCTCAATTGAAACCATATGGAGACGTCAAACCCAATATAAAAGAGTTCCCTATAGTTTTATGGTATTGCTTGCTGAGCAATAATCTTTTCAATTAATATTGGTGTTTCCCGTATCTTATTAAGTCAGAAAGTTTATCTTACCCGTCCCCTCAATGTTTCAATTGAGACCACCCTTTTACCAAAGTAGCTCCACCTAGTGCTTGCCTTCTTTACACTCCATTAACAGCGCCCAATTATCCCCCGTTTGGGAAATCCCTGTTTCAGAAATAAATTTCACAGGTTAATATGTCAGTCCAAGCTTTCCAATCTTGACCAATTTCTGCAACAAGGCTTTTCCCAATCTTTAATTTTTTGCTGTTAATGTACCACACATATTTCCCACCATCTCTTTTTGTATGGCAACCGGGACGTCGCCGAGTCCAAATATATATTTTCAATGTGGAAATTTGATTTAGTAGGTAATGTTAATTAAATGTAAATGTGTATGTTTCTCGGTTTACCCTTCCGTAAGAAGGTGTATCCTCAATTGAAACGCCTCCGCCTTTTTCTCCAACTGGAGAAAACAACCCTACTGTGGAAAGGAATAGAATCACAATCATCATTAATCTCATTGCCCCAAAAGCAATAATTGTTTTCAACATGACTTTTTGTCTTTGTTTAGGGAGTTTTCCTCTTGAAACGTTTCAATTTAGACAACCTTCTTACTGTGGGAAAGGTGCATCCGTGTCCCCTTTCAGTAACAAGGACCCTCCCACTTTGCGTTGCTCCGATGTTTCTTCTTTTATGCTGCTTATCAGCATCCAGTCTTCAAGAATCACCGTCGCTTCGTCCGTTTCCTGTTGAGAAGCAAAATCTCCCTCTGATAGTCTAAATTTGGTGTGTGCGTTTTTTTTTTTTTTTTTCTGATAGATTCGCCTCATCATCCAATTGTCATTGTGTAGTGAATAATAACAATTTGTAAGGTCTACCAAACAGGACTTCATATAAGGTCCGCCAATTGTGGATGGTAGACAACTATTATATTAACAAAATGGGAGCCATTATCACTATAAATAGTTTCTGGAATTCCATATCGTGGAATGATATCCATATGATCTAATAAAAATAAAATAAAATCTATATGTATTTTTTGAAATGGATATGTGGGTATGCATATAGATTTAAACCCTAAGCCTTGTAGTGCCGTTGTAGCAAGGCCACCTCCCCCTTGTCGAGACATAGGTCTTCCCTTGACTCAAGCCCAAATTATTTTCTTTATTGATCTTTTATTGATAGATTATGTCTCGGTGGTCTGCCAATCAAAAAACACAAAAAGACAAACTATCATTCACGCTCACACTCATAAACAGAAGAATTTAGTGTGTTCAACCAGTCTAGCATCCATAATTTCATTTTGTGGGAGTAAACTGGAGTACCCGGAGAAAATCCACAAATTCTCGAGGACGCCATGAATACCCCACATTCCGGAAGGTCTGGATCCACCCCGCATTCATTAGTAGATCCTTTAATATACACACCCCCACTCTAGCATTTTAACCGTTTGTAAAAAATTACCTTCAAGTTTCACACAAAGTTATATCCTTTTTAATGCTATCCGTTTACCTGTTTGTTCCCCGAATTGAGGTGGGAATAGTTTCACATCTAAAGTTTTTATTTTTTACAGCCGCCATGACCTAATGGCCCCCTTTCAGGTTTTTTGGAAAATCCCAATTCCCTCTAATAGCATGCCAATCACCTTTTAATGCGGCCATCCAATTTTGTTTCTACTTGTTTCAGGTGATAAGATAATCTCCCCCATTTGTAAAACAAATTCATCCACGCCTAATTTATACAACATGACGCCTATGGCCTTTATTTTGTCGCCTTGACTCCAAATTCTATGAACCAAGATAACACGCCGAATTTGTAAGCGAATTTCCCCCATCCCATTTTGTTCATAGACAACCCATCTACCTAAAGCGTCACTTGTTTCAAAACATGAAAGGCCCCACTAGAATTCGTGCATCCAGCGCCAAATAGAGCCTATTTACACATTTGTCTCAAACTTGTTTTAGATATGGGGTCCCCAATTTCCCAAAATTTCCCAGAATTTATGTACTACCACATCCTGTCAAAAACCCAAAACGACTAACATAACCTGTTTCTAAGCCAGATTCTGGAATTTGGAGAATTTCTCCTTTCCCTCCCTTATCTAAGCTTGTTATTGTCACTCGTTATCACTGTAACATTCAGGCGTATTAACCCCATCGTTGCTAAAGTTCTAACCAATTTGCATGCCCTTAAAGCCGTAAAAGCAACGTTATTTGGTTGTATCAATTGACCAATGCTTATCCAATCCGTAATATCCTTAAAGTCATCAATATGACCTGTGACAAAGCATATTTCCTCCTGCCAGGACAACAGACAATGTTCTTTCAAGTGCACTTTGAAAAACATTCCATGTTACTCCATTCTTAGGGAAAATATGCTCATCCTAAACCAATTATTTTATTTACAATTCACCTAATTATTTGGATGAATGCCATGAATTTTATCATGCCACTATTGCATTGTAAGTTTCCCATCTGATGTCGTTAATCAGCCAAATAATTCAATACCTACTATACTTTGTAAATCACCTCATATGATGTTTACTTAAGACACGAGTCATTTCCCATAGCCTGTTACCAAAACAAAAATCTACAACAATTAAATGAGACAAATCAACCTTTTGTTAGACAATTCCTAATTACAAACTTTAATGTTTTAAAAACCTTATCGTCACCAATATACCATAATATTGTAAATTTTGTCATCCTGGCCTTTTTTTCTTTTAAACAGCCAACCTCCTGGATTAAAGTATTTTGAATAATCAAAAAATTCTGAAATAGTATTAATATTATTTTATCCTCCAAAAGCTAGTTTCCTTTAACTAAGAGCCCTTTGAAATCCACAATTGCTCAAAAATGACTATTTTGGTCTATTTCCCAAATCCAAAGCTTTTTACCAAATCAACCTTTTACTGAACAGATTTTTCTATCCTCTTAATGCATTTCATTTTAAAACCCAAAATATCAATGCGAAAGCATTCGCATAACCTTGCATTTCTTGCAGCCCATGTATTGTTCTTATTCTGAAAAGTCCAAACAGAAAACGCAATTAGCCGTTAACTATGACCTCCACTCTTGCTGCGAAAACAGCATTGTTATCTTATGTTTGCAAACCAGCTTTTTCCCTGTGCCCAAATACAACGCTTTTTAGAGAAGACAACCATTAAAACGTCAAATTAACCCCTCTTCCGATATTCAACTACATAACAATATTTTTCCAAGACCCCATATATCCAGAATATGTATGCTGCAAGCACAACAATATGGCAAAAACCCATTTTCTGCCCTCAAGTTTGCTTCAGCACCCCCAAGGCCAATTATTATTATTATAATGTCTTCACGGAAGGGATCACAAAATTTTAGTCGTTTACACGGTCCGAACGCTCCCGAAAGCCCAACACAGTTAAATCGTCTGCCCCGCGGCCCACATGTTTCACTCCCATCTAATCAGCAGCCGCTGCACCAGAAACGCTTCCCCCGCAGTTGACACATTTTTTGGCAAGTCTAGAGCCTAATAAAAACACAAGTGACATTCCCTGCTAAAATTTAAATGATCATTTTGTATATATTCTTTTGTCTTTTTTTTTAAACACCATCTTCCCGTTAGCGGACGGGATCAAAAACCAAGCTGCAATAAGCCATCACATTGCTGTAAATTGACAGTACATATAGGTTATATTAACAAAGCACCACCAGCACTTGGAAATAACCATTCTAATTGTTGTTATACAAGCCCAAGCATCACAAAAAAAAACCCAATTTATTGTAATCACAAAACGTCATACCCGGATTAACCAAATCAAATACCAGTGTCCCCATTAATTTTCTAGCTCCCTTTATTTTTTGTTAAACTTCCTCCGCGCCCGTCACCTATCTCGGTAAATATTTTCCCCGTCAGCCGAGGAGGCCCCGCTATTTTTCCCTTACCAAACAGTACTTTCCCGCCGCCACGGTCTTAAATATATCCCCGTTATCCGAGGGAGCCCCCACTATTTTCCCAAAATAGTATTTTTTAACTTCTCCCCGGCCTTATTTCGCCATTAGTGTCTGTGGAACAAGCTGTTACACTTTTATCCACTCACATATTATTTATATATGTATATTACCTCCATTAGTGTCTGTGGAACAAGCTGTTACACTTTTATCCACTCACATATTATTTATATATGTATATTACCTCTATGCATTAGTGCATATATTATCCTGTATTCTATGCATTTTAAGCTGGCCAGCAAACCCATATTTATTTATCCATAAATATAGCTGTGTAATTTTTTTAAAGCGCTTTGTCTTACCAATTTTTTCCAATCCTTACAAGTTAGACGTATTTTTTGGATCATCATCCAAACCCGCCTTACAACACGTGTTTCCCATATTTTACTTTTTTGTAGTGAGTTCGTGTGCCTCACACAGTTAACTTTATTATATCTATTTTTATTATTATCACTCCTTCGACTGTATTTCCTAGGCTTATCTTAATTTTACTGCAGAAACCACACAAACAACATACAACGTATATTCATGCCTACCCTTTAGACACAGGACACTCCCCGGCCCCAATATTGTACCTCTAGTACAATACATTCGTGCCTACCCCTGAGACACAGGACACTTTCCAGCAAAGTGCCCCACCGTACCTGCCATTGACTAGTATAAACACAGGGTTTTATCGCCGTCACCCAGGACGCGAAACCAGCCCAACAATGGGCCTCACATACAATGTCCCTTTAACGCATTTGTAAACACCTTCACAACATGCAGACATTAATGTGGACTTACCCGAGATCCATCAGATGTCTCCCTCCAGCAGGAAAAGTCTTCAACCGCCGAGAATCCAGGCGCCCCCGTCGAAAACTCCGGCCCACCAAGGGTTTTGAAGACGCCGTGCGCACGGTCACTTACCAGATGTCGAACAGCAGCGCCTGGGTTCTCGCTCCGGTATATTGACCTCCATGGCTCAGAAGGACCAAAATGTCAGGTTCATTAATAATTACCTTCGTCCGTAATTATCAATAACTGCAGGAAGACATCTTATTCAATTATTGACATTTAATTAAATAGAAATGGATACAACAGGTAAAAGCCTCCGGAAGGGAGAGTTACAGCAAGTGTCCCTTACAACTTCCGAACGTCTCCTCGAATAGACATTTTCGTCCCATTCTTATGGTCACAAGTTACAGAGTTGTTGATCATTCCATCACGTATGAGTAAAAACAACATCTGGGACTACAATAACAATCAAAGTATTTTACTAATAACAAAAACAGGGACTAGACCTAACAACATTTAGATTAGAGTAATTATACAACCTCCTTGACCTAAGAATCATATAATATAATCATAATCATATAATCGTTACATACAGAAAAACCCGAAGTGTACGGTTACATAACGATAACAATATTCTTGTTATTGTCCGAATAGCCCTGTCCTCGTCACCAAGGGCCCACCAAATCTCAAGGACCCAGATTGGGTGGATTGTTTGTATAACCATCCTGGAACAGGCTGTCTAGGTTAAAGATGACTTGGCGTGACCTTAAGACTTTTGAAAAACAGAAAGAGAATGATTTAACAAAGTAATGAATTAATACAAAGAAAAGAAAGAGATTGATTTAATAAAGAAATGAATTAATATAACTATTATAATAATAAAACAGAATAAACCCAACAGACGGACAGACGGATATAGACGGACAGACGGACAGACGGACAGACGGATATAGACGGACAGACGGACATAGACGGACAGACGGACATAGACGGACAGACGGTCAGACGGTCAGACGGACAGACGGACATAGACGGACAGACGGACATAGACGGATATAGACGGACAGACGGATATAGACGGACAGACGGACATAGACGGATATAGACGGACAGACGGACATAGACGGATATAGACGGACAGACGGACATAGACGGATATAGACGGACAGACGGATATAGACGGACAGACGGATATAGACGGACCGACGGACAGACGGATATAGACGGACCGACGGACAGACGGATATAGACGGACCGACGGATATAGACGGATATAGACGGACAGACGGACAGACGGATATAGACGGACAGACGGACAGACGGATATAGACGGACAGACGGATATAGACGGACAGACGGATATAGACGGACAGACGGATATAGACGGACAGACGGACAGACGGATATAGACGGACAGACGGATATAGACGGACAGACGGATATAGACAGACAGACGGACAGACGGATATAGACGGACAGACGGATATAGACGGACAGACGGATATAGACGGACAGACGGATATAGACGGACAGACGGATATAGACGGACAAACGGATATAGACGGACAGACGGATATAGACGGACAGACGGATATAGACGGACAGACGGATATAGACGGACAGACGGACAGACGGATATAGACGGATATAGACGGACAGACGGATATAGACGGACAGACGGATATAGACGGACAGACGGATATAGACGGACAGACGGACAGACGGATATAGACGGACAGACGGATATAGACGGACAGACGGATATAGACGGACAGGCGGACAGACGGATATAGACGGACAGACGGATATAGACGGACAGACGGATATAGACGGACAGACGGACAGACGGATATAGACGGACAGACGGACAGACGGATATAGACGGACAGACGGATATAGACGGACAGACGGATACAGACGGAAAGACGGACATAGACGGATACAGACGGACAGACGGACATAGACGGATACAGACGGACAGACGGACATAGACGGATACAGACGGACATAGACGGATACAGACGGACATAGACGGATACAGACGGACATAGACGAATACAGACGGACAGACGGACATAGACGGATACAGACGGACAGACGGACATAGACGGATACAGACGGACAGACGGACATAGACGGACAGACGGATATAGACGGATATAGACGGACAGACGGATATAGACGGACAGACGGATATAGACGGACAGACGGATATAGACGGACAGACGGATATAGACGGATATAGACGGACAGACGGATATAGACGGATATAGACGGACAGACGGATATAGACGGATATAGACGGACAGACGGATATAGACGGATATAGACGGATATAGACGGATATAGACGGATATAGACGGACAGACGGATATAGACGGACAGACGGACAGACGGATATAGACGGACAGACGGATATAGACGGACAGACGGATATAGACGGACAGACGGATATAGACGGACAGACGGACAGACGGATATAGACGATTATAGACGGACAGACGGATATAGACGGACAGACGGATATAGACGGACAGACGGATATAGACGGACAGACGGACAGAGGGATATAGACGGACAGACGGATATAGACGGACAAACGGATATAGACGGACAGACGGACAGACGGATATAGACGGACATAGACGGACATAGACGGACATAGACGGACATAGACGGACATAGACGGACATAGACGGACAGACGGACATAGACGGACAGACAGATATAGACGGACAGACGGATATAGACGGACAGACGGACATAGACGGACAGACGGACAGACGGACATAGACGGACAGACGGTCAGACGGACATAGACGGACAGACGGATATAGACGGACAGACGGATATAGACGGACAGACGGATATAGAAGGATATAGACGGACAGACGGATATAGACGGACAGACGGATATAGACGGATATAGACGGACAGACGGATATAGACGGATATAGACGGATATAGACGGACAGACGGACAGACGGATATAGACGGACAGACGGACAGGCGGATATAGACGGACAGACGGATATAGACGGACAGACGGATATAGACGGACAGACGGACAGACGGATATAGACGGATATAGACGGACAGACGGATATAGACCGACAGACGGATATAGACGGACAGACGGACAGAGGGATATAGAGGGACAGACGGATATAGACGAACAGACGGATATAGACGGACAGACGGACAGACGGATATAGACGGACATAGACGGACATAGACGGACATAGACGGACATAGACGGACATAGACGGACATAGACGGACAGACGGACATAGACGGACAGACGGATATAGACGGACAGACGGACAGACGGATATAGACGGACAGACGGATATAGACGGACGGATGGACATAGACGGACAGACGGACAGACGGACAGACGGACAGACGGACATAGACGGACAGACGGTCAGACGGACAGACGGACATAGACGGACAGACGGACATAGACGGACAGACGGACAGACGGATATAGACGGACAGACGGATATAGACGGACAGACGGACATAGACGGATATAGACGGACAGACGGACATAGACGGATATAGACGGACAGACGGACATAGACGGATATAGACGGACAGACGGACATAGACGGATATAGACGGACAGACGGATATAGACGGACAGACGGATATAGACGGACCGACGGATATAGACGGACCGACGGACAGACGGATATAGACGGACAGACGGATATAGACGGACAGACGGATATAGACGGACAGACGGATATAGACGGTCAGACGGACAGACGGATATAGACGGATATAGACGGACAGACGGACAGACGGATATAGACGGACAGACGGATATAGACGGACAGACGGACAGACGGATATAGACGGACAGACGGATATAGACGGATATAGACGGACAGACGGACAGACGGATATAGACGGACAGACGGACATAGACGGACAGACGGACAGACGGATATAGACAGACAGACGGACAGACGGATATAGACGGACAGACGGATATAGACGGACAGACGGATATAGACGGACAGACGGATATAGACGGACAGACGAATATAGACGGACAGACGGACATAGACGGACAGACGGACAGACGGACATAGACGGACATAGACGGACAGACGGACATAGACGGACAGACGGACATAGACGGACAGACGGACATAGACGGACAGACGGACATAGACGGACAGACGGACATAGACGGACATAGACGGACATAGACGGACATAAACGGACATAGACGGACATAGACGGACATAGACGGACATAGACGGACATAGACGGACATAGACGGCCATAGACGGACAGACGGACATAGACGGACAGACGGACAGACGGATATAGACGGACAGACGGACAGACGGATATAGACGGACAGACGGACAGACGGACAGACGGATATAGACGGACAGACGGACATAGACGGACAGACGGACATAGACGGACAGACGGTCAGACGGACAGACGGACATAGACGGACAGACGGACATAGACGGATATAGACGGACAGACGGATATAGACGGACAGACGGACATAGACGGATATAGACGGACAGACGGACATAGACGGATATAGACGGACAGACGGACATAGACGGATATAGACGGACAGACGGATATAGACGGACAGACGGATATAGACGGACCGACGGACAGACGGATATAGACGGACCGACGGACAGACGGATATAGACGGACCGACGGATATAGACGGATATAGACGGACAGACGGACAGACGGATATAGACGGACAGACAGACAGACGGATATAGACGGACAGACGGATATAGACGGACAGACGGACAGACGGATATAGACGGACAGACGGATATAGACGGACAGACGGACAGACGGATATAGACGGACAGACGGACAGACGGATATAGACGGATATAGACGGACAGACGGACAGACGGATATAGACGGACAGACGGATATAGACGGATATAGACGGACAGACGGATATAGACGGATATAGACGGATATAGACGGATAGACGGACAGACGGATATAGACGGACAGACGGACAGACGGATATAGACGGACAGACGGACAGACGGATATAGACAGACAGACGGACAGACGGATATAGACGGATATAGACGGACAGACGGACAGACGGATATAGACGGACAGACGGATATAGACGGACAGACGGATATAGGCGGACAGACGGACATAGACGGACAGACGGACATAGACGGACAGACGGACAGACGGACATAGACGGACAGACGGACAGACGGACATAGACGGACAGACGGATATAGACGGACAGACGGACAGACGGATATAGACGGACAGACGGACAGACGGATATAGACGGACAGACGGATATAGACGCACAGACGGATATAGACGGACAGACGGATATAGACGGACAGACGGACAGACGGATATAGACGGACAGACGGATATAGACGGACAGACGGACAGACGGATACAGACGGAAAGACGGACATAGACGGATACAGACGGACAGACGGACATAGACGGATACAGACGGACAGACGGACATAGACGGATACAGACGGACATAGACGGATACAGACGGACATAGACGGATACAGACGGACATAGACGAATACAGACGGACAGACGGACATAGACGGATACAGACGGACAGACGGACATAGACAGATACAGACGGACAGACGGACATAGACGGACAGACGGATATAGACGGATATAGACGGACAGACGGATATAGACGGACAGACGGATATAGACGGACAGACGGATATAGACGGACAGACGGATATAGACGGATATAGACGGACAGACGGATATAGACGGATATAGACGGACAGACGGATATAGACGGATATAGACGGACAGACGGATATAGACGGATATAGACGGATATAGACGGATATAGACGGACAGACGGATATAGACGGACAGACGGACAGACGGATATAGACGGACAGACGGATATAGACGGACAGACGGATATAGACGGACAGACGGATATAGACGGACAGACGGATATAGACGATTATAGACGGACAGACGGATATAGACGGACAGACGGATATAGACGGACAGACGGATATAGACGGACAGACGGACAGAGGGATATAGACGGACAGACGGATATAGACGGACAAACAGATATAGACGGACAGACGGACAGACGGATATAGACGGACATAGACGGACATAGACGGACATAGACGGACATAGACGGACATAGACGAACATAGACGGACAGACGGACATAGACGGACAGACGGATATAGACGGACAGACGGACAGACGGATATAGACGGACAGACGGACATAGACGGACAGACGGACAGACGGACATAGACGGACAGACGGTCAGACGGACATAGACGGACAGACGGACATAGACGGACAGACGGACAGACGGATATAGACGGACAGACGGATATAGACGGACAGACGGATATAGAAGGATATAGACGGACAGACGGATATAGACGGACAGACGGATATAGACGGATATAGACGGACAGACGGATATAGACGGATATAGACGGATATAGACGGACAGACGGACAGACGGATATAGACGGACAGACGGACAGGCGGATATAGACGGACAGACGGATATAGACGGACAGACGGATATAGACGGACAGACGGACAGACGGATATAGACGGATATAGACGGACAGACGGATATAGACCGACAGACGGATATAGACGGACAGACGGACAGAGGGATATAGAGGGACAGACGGATATAGACGAACAGACGGATATAGACGGACAGACGGACAGACGGATATAGACGGACATAGACGGACATAGACGGACATAGACGGACATAGACGGACATAGACGGACATAGACGGACAGACGGACATAGACGGACAGACGGATATAGACGGACAGACGGACAGACGGATATAGACGGACAGACGGATATAGACGGACGGATGGACATAGACGGACAGACGGACAGACGGACAGACGGACATAGACGGACAGACGGTCAGACGGACAGACGGACATAGACGGACAGACGGACATAGACGGACAGACGGACAGACGGATATAGACGGACAGACGGATATAGGCGGACAGACGGACATAGACGGATATAGACGGACAGACGGACATAGACGGATATAGACGGACAGACGGACATAGACGGATATAGACGGACAGACGGACATAGACGGATATAGACGGACAGACGGATATAGACGGACAGACGGATATAGACGGACCGACGGATATAGACGGACCGACGGACAGACGGATATAGACGGACCGACGGATATAGACGGACAGACGGATATAGACGGACAGACGGATATAGACGGTCAGACGGACAGACGGATATAGACGGATATAGACGGACAGACGGACAGACGGATATAGACGGACAGACGGATATAGACGGACAGACGGACAGACGGATATAGACGGACAGACGGATATAGACGGATATAGACGGACAGACGGACAGACGGATATAGACGGACAGACGGATATAGACGGACAGACGGACAGACGGATATAGACAGACAGACGGACAGACGGATATAGACGGACAGACGGATATAGACGGACAGACGGATATAGACGGACAGACGGATATAGACGGACAGACGAATATAGACGGACAGACGGACATAGACGGACAGACGGACAGACGGACATAGACGGACATAGACGGACAGACGGACATAGACGGACAGACGGACATAGACGGACAGACGGACATAGACGGACAGACGGACATAGACGGACATAGACGGACATAGACGGACATAAACGGACATAGACGGACATAGACGGACATAGACGGACATAGACGGACATAGACGGACATAGACGGACAGACGGACATAGACGGACAGACGGACAGACGGATATAGACGGACAGACGGACAGACGGATATAGACGGACTGACGGACAGACGGACAGACGGATATAGACGGACAGACGGACATAGACGGACAGACGGACATAGACGGACAGACGGTCAGACGGTCAGACGGACAGACGGACATAGACGGACAGACGGACATAGACGGATATAGACGGACAGACGGATATAGACGGACAGACGGACATAGACGGATATAGACGGACAGACGGACATAGACGGATATAGACGGACAGACGGACATAGACGGATATAGACGGACAGACGGATATAGACGGACAGACGGATATAGACGGACCGACGGACAGACGGATATAGACGGACCGACGGACAGACGGATATAGACGGACCGACGGATATAGACGGATATAGACGGACAGACGGACAGACGGATATAGACGGACAGACGGACAGACGGATATAGACGGACAGACGGATATAGACGGACAGACGGATATAGATGGACAGACGGATATAGACGGACAGACGGACAGACGGATATAGACGGACAGACGGATATAGACGGACAGACGGATATAGACAGACAGACGGACAGACGGATATAGACGGACAGACGGATATAGACGGACAGACGGATATAGACGGACAGACGGATATAGACGGACAGACGGATATAGACGGACAAACGGATATAGACGGACAGACGGATATAGACGGACAGACGGATATAGACGGACAGACGGATATAGACGGACAGACGGACAGACGGATATAGACGGATATAGACGGACAGACGGATATAGACGGACAGACGGATATAGACGGACAGACGGACAGACGGATATAGACGGACAGACGGACAGACGGATATAGACGGACAGACGGATATAGACGGACAGACGGATATAGACGGACAGGCGGACAGACGGATATAGACGGACAGACGGATATAGACGGACAGACGGATATAGACGGACAGACGGACAGACGGATATAGACGGACAGACGGACAGACGGATATAGACGGACAGACGGATATAGACGGACAGACGGACAGACGGATACAGACGGAAAGACGGACATAGACGGATACAGACGGACAGACGGACATAGACGGATACAGACGGACAGACGGACATAGACGGATACAGACGGACATAGACGGATACAGACGGACATAGACGGATACAGACGGACATAGACGAATACAGACGGACAGACGGACATAGACGGATACAGACGGACAGACGGACATAGACGGATACAGACGGACAGACGGACATAGACGGACAGACGGATATAGACGGATATAGACGGACAGACGGATATAGACGGACAGACGGATATAGACGGACAGACGGATATAGACGGACAGACGGATATAGACGGATATAGACGGACAGACGGATATAGACGGATATAGACGGACAGACGGATATAGACGGATATAGACGGACAGACGGATATAGACGGATATAGACGGATATAGACGGATATAGACGGACAGACGGATATAGACGGACAGACGGACAGACGGATATAGACGGACAGACGGATATAGACGGACAGACGGATATAGACGGACAGACGGATATAGACGGACAGACGGACAGACGGATATAGACGATTATAGACGGACAGACGGATATAGACGGACAGACGGATATAGACGGACAGACGGATATAGACGGACAGACGGACAGAGGGATATAGACGGACAGACGGATATAGACGGACAAACGGATATAGACGGACAGACGGACAGACGG